>NW_001834602.1:0-45825 GCF_000150035.1 Vanderwaltozyma polyspora DSM 70294
GGTCTCACTTTTGGTACCGTACCTTTCCTCTTGAAATCAATCATTAAAGATACTTCATTCACACAATTAGGTATCTTCTCAATCGCTACTTATCCATACTCATTGAAAATCCTATGGTCACCAATTGTAGACTCCATCTACAGCAAACGGATAGGTAGAAGAAGATCATGGATTATACCAACTCAATTGGTCTCAGGTGTACTTCTATTCATATTAGGCGTGGCCATCTCAAGAAATCACATATTTAAATATGTAGACGATCCATATCATGGCAGAGTCACTCCAAATTCAACCTCAATGGATTTAAATATACCAGAATTGACGGCAATTTTCACAATTTTGGTATTCCTATGTGCTACCCAAGATATTGCAGTCGATGGCTGGGCATTGACTATTCTTTCAAAACAATCATTGTCTTATGCCGCCACTGCCCAAACTATCGGTTTGAATATCGGTTATTTCTTATCCTTCACCGTCTTTATTTCTTTCAATTCAATGGAATTCATCAACTCTTATTTCAGAACCAATCCATTATCACACGGTTGGGTCAGTTTAGGTGGTTACATGAAGTTCTCCGGGATTGTATACATTTTGGTCACAGTATACATTATGCTATTCACTAAAGAACATCCAAGTGAAGAACATGGTTTGATGTCTGTTAATTCAGATGATCAAAAAAAATCTACGAAAATGTTACATCTAACAGAATATGATGATAAAGATATAGGAATTTCAAATGAAAATCCAAAAGAGAAAACACAGAACATAGCCTATATTTATAGTTGTTTTATCAAGGTTTTGAAATTACCACCCGTTCAAACACTATCGCTAATGCATTTAACTACAAAATTCGCATTCCAATGTAATGAAGCCGCAACTAATTTAAAACTATTAGAAAAAGGTTTTAGAAGAGAAGACTTAGCAATTACCGTTCTTATCGATTTCCCTTTCGAAATCGTATTTGGTTATTATGTTGCAAAATGGAGTTCCACTGCATCCGATACTAAAACTACAAAGGATAAAAGATTGGTCGAACAGCCAAACAAGAAGAAACTCAATTATAACGAATTGTCAATGCTAGGAAAGATTCAAAGACTTCTTGTCGGAGAACAAGGTGTCTTGACCCCATGGTTATATGGTTTCATAGGGAGACTAGTAGCAGCCATTTTAGCAAATTTCATTATCCACTCATTCCCTGCTGATGGAAATATAACAAAATCTTACTTTCTCTTGGTGATATTACAACATTTATTGGGTTCTTTTATGCAAACAGTTCAATTTGTCAGTGTTTCATCATTCCATACAAGAATTGCAGACCCTGTTCTAGGTGGTACTTACATGACATTGTTGAATACACTGAGTAATTTCGGTGGTACTTGGCCTAGACTTCTGATTATGTCATCCATTAATCATTTCACAATCTATAAATGTACAGCAAGTGATGAGTCTGTATCATATGCTCATAATTTGAAAAACTCTGACGGTACTAAATTTTGTGACGTCGGCGATTTAGAATTGGTTAGAGACGGCTATTATTTTACAAATTGGATGTGTATAATTATTGGTATTTGTCTATTTTTTGGATTCTTAAGAAAAAGTGCATTGAAGATCCAAAAGCTACCAATTGAGGCATGGAGAACAGAAACGTAAATAGGTGGGACCATCTCCATTGTACCATAGGAGGACCAAAAATTCCGAAAGGAATATTAAATTAAAAAAAGTACTTAAGGTTATTTATAAAAATTTATAAATGATCACGGCCATTATATATGCTGAAAGAAATCCGGTTATTTGTTCAGATATTGTATGGAAAACAATAATTGTAACTAAGAAACTATAAGCCCACAATAAAAGTAATGAAGTCAAAAGTATCACAGGATTTTCAATTAGGATAGATTTTGTTATCAAAAATAGTATTTTAATTATGCTTGATGCAAAAGTTAATGGTGGCAAGATGAGCACCTGATAGATGTATTCTGATACTGTAGTTGGATTATTATTTATTATATTCCAAATAGCACCATTGTCAAATAATTTAGTTATTGATATACAAATTCTTTTAAACGAACTTTCTTTTTTAGATTCATCTTCTATTCTACCGTTAGATCTTAAATATTTAAATTTTATAATTCTTGGTATTTCAGAAGATATTAGCATTATCATAAGGGTTAATATGAACATATGACCTGAGGGATCGTGCCCGCCAACCCAATGGCCACCATGGGCTCTACAATTTGAAGAGACCATATCAACTAACGGATCAAGTTTGAAAACCGTATTTTTAATGTCAGCATTTATATTTGGAGGAGAAGAAACTGAATTACAATTACTCTTATTATCAAGAGCACATTTTAAACGTTGTATATGTCCCTGAGTCGCAACGCCATCTGTATTCTTCAACAAAATACTATATAGCTTTTTAATTGCTTTTACACGTCTTGAAGAAGTATCTTGGAATGTAATATTAGCACCACCAAGATCATCAAAAACATCAAAACTACAGACCCCACCAGTGTATACGAACCATATATCCATTACAGGAGGTATATTTAAAAATGATATCCCTTGTGTAAAGACATACCACCAAAAAGTTAGCGCAAAATATCTCTTGATGAATTTTTTATTAATTAAATTTACATTTGTCATAAACAATGAATACCAAACTACAATTGTAGTCCAGAACCAACCTTTTTTAACAAATATAACGTTCAAGAAATTATCTCGATCGATATTTAAATTACTTGCACCTTCATTTATATAATATATTGAATAAGCAATTAGAAATAAAAAAGGACACACAAATAACCAAAGAATATTAATTAATCTCATTGGTATCCATGATCTATTAACATTCTTAACACTCTTGAAAATGTTAAATTCACAATATACCAAATCAATATCAGAATACCAGTTTATATATGTCGTCATCTAAAAACTTCCTTCTGTTGAACAGATATTATAAATTTCAACGTACTGGATCAAGTTTCGAAATTTTAAACCCACCAAAATGAACAGAGCAACAATTTTCCTTTTTACCTTCTTTCTAAGCTAAGTGATGAGATGATTTTAAAAAAGTGGGAACGAACCACTGTTATGATGAAGATGTTTGGTAAGAGTGGTTGGAATGGAATGGCATGAACATTCTGAAATGCATCATTTGGTTTTTACGTTGAAGATTAGACGTTAATAGAGAATTGGATACGTTGTCGAGAAATAAAAAAAGTTTTAGTAATGGAAGAACCCACGGTAGATACAACAACGGCTGCTGATGTTGAGGAACTACTCCCTACTAGATTTGAAGTAGAGTTAGAGTTTGTTCAGTCATTGGCTAATATACCTTATGTAACGTACTTGTTAACACAAAATACTTCAAAGAACCAGCAAGGTACACAAATCTATAAGGATCCTAAATTTAAAAACTATTTAAAGTATTTAGAGTACTGGTGTGAGCCTCCATATTCACAATGTATAGTTTATCCCAATGCGTTGTTCGTATTGAAATTAATCAATGGATTTATGGATAAGGCTGTAGTTAACGAAGATGGCATACTTGAAGGTGTTGATGAGTTACCAAGAGTATTGCAATTGCAAGGTGCACAATGGATGAATGAGATGGTTGAGAGGTGGGAAACTTGAAGGCAGAAAAGGAGGGAAAGACACAGTAATTTAATTTAATTTAATTTAATTTAATTTAATGTAATGTAATGTAAATAAGTATATATATGTGTGCTTAGTTTAGTTTTGAATATAATAAATAACAGCAATGGTCACGTGTGTATATGTCGTATGTGAATGTGAATATATAAAGTGGAATGGGTGTGGTTATATCTCTGGGATATACTAAGTTTGTCATGTTAGTTTTTACGTCAGCAACAATAGCAATAGATGCAACTGGCAGGATTCGAATTGGCATTGAGAAAGCTGATGCAAGCAATAAAATCACATGACTAGAAAATGAAATTCAGTCTATTTTCTTTCCATTTTATCTTTCGGAATAATTGTTTTCGCTACTTTGCCAAAGATTTCACGAAGAACTGACCCAAGTAAAAGCAAAATTCACATAATTTTAGAATTGTTCCGAATCATTAAGAGGAGTGGTAGTAGTATTTTCGGATAATTAAAACACCCACACCCACACACCGCATGCATATTAACCCTCATATATATGTTTATTTCCTAGGGAATTTGTAATTTTTGAATTCCCAATTCTCTTCCTCCTCCTTCCTCTCCGGCTGCTGTCGCTACCACTCAGAGCGACTGAAAGGCAAAAACGAAAGGAAGGAATAGCCAAATCCAAAGGGCCAAAAAAAAAAAAATAAAAGATAAAATAAAATTTTTTGCCTGATTTTTCCGAAACTTACGGCAGTTTCTGGTGAGTCACTAAAATATGACCATCTGGACACTCGAAACCGATTCTCATTGGTCAGATCTCAACAATCGACAATTGGGAGCGATGAGGAGAGACTTGTATAAAAAGGGAAACAAGATGAGATTGAGTTTACAGCTCATGTTTCGAGCTTATGAGATCTGGAATGTGCCCTTTAGTCCGATTTTCAATTATCTTATATCATTTCGAATCTTAAGAGCAAGACAAGATCAATTGCGATAACAATTGAAATTATTTAAAATATAGTAATCTCAAATGGTAGCTGCTGCTCAGTTTGGAGGTCTAAGAGACAACCACAGTCTGTTGGGTGAGAAAAATAAATTATTAGTGGCGAACAGAGGTGAAATTCCAATTAGAATCTTTAGATCCGCTCATGAATTGTCTATGAGAACTGTTGCGATTTATTCGCATCAAGATAAATTATCAATGCATAGATTGAAAGCAGATGAATCCTATGTTATTGGCCGTGAAGGTGAATATACCCCAGTTGGTGCTTATCTGGCAATTGATGAAATTATCGATATAGCTAAAAAACATGGTGTCGATTTCATTCATCCTGGTTATGGGTTCCTATCAGAAAATGCAGAATTCGCGGCTAAAGTTATTGACGCAGGTATCACTTGGATTGGTCCTCCCCCAGAGGTTATCAATTCTGTCGGTGACAAAGTCTCAGCAAGAAACTTAGCGGCTAAAGCTAACGTCCCTACCGTTCCTGGTACCCCAGGTCCAATTGAAACAGTAGAAGAAGCAAAAAATTTTGTAAAAGAATATGGATACCCAGTAATAATTAAAGCTGCATTCGGTGGTGGTGGTAGAGGTATGAGAGTCGTAAGAGAAGGTGATGACATTGTCGATGCATTTAATAGAGCAAAGTCTGAAGCTGTTACTGCCTTTGGAAATGGTACCTGTTTTATCGAAAGATTCTTGGATAAACCAAAGCATATAGAAGTTCAATTATTAGCTGATAATTACGGTAACGTTGTGCATCTTTTTGAAAGAGACTGTTCCGTTCAAAGAAGACACCAAAAAGTTGTAGAAGTTGCCCCAGCAAAGACTTTACCAATCGAAGTACGTAACGCTATCTTGACAGACGCTGTTAGATTGGCTAAAGAAGCTGGTTATCAAAATGCTGGTACAGCTGAATTCTTAGTCGACAACCAAAATAGACATTATTTCATTGAAATTAATCCAAGAATTCAAGTCGAACATACTATCACTGAAGAAATTACAGGTATTGATATCGTAGCAGCACAAGTTCAAATAGCTGCTGGTGCATCTTTAGAACAATTGGGATTACTTCAAGATAGAATTGTCACCAGAGGTTTTGCTATTCAATGTCGTATTACTACAGAGGATCCAAGCAAAAACTTCCAACCTGATACAGGTAGATTAGAGGTTTACCGTTCCTCAGGTGGTAATGGTGTCAGATTAGACGGTGGTAACGCATTTGCAGGTGCAATCATTTCACCTCATTATGATTCTATGTTGGTCAAATGTACCTGTACTGGTTCAACTTATGAAATTGTAAGACGTAAAATGCTGAGAGCTTTAATCGAATTCAGAATCAGAGGTGTAAAGACCAACATTCCATTTTTGTTGACGTTATTAATGCATCCAGTCTTCATTAATGGTGATTATTGGACTACATTTATCGATGATACTCCACAGTTGTTCAAGATGGTTTCATCGCAAAACAGAGCTCAAAAATTGTTACAATATTTGGCAGACTTATCTGTTAACGGTTCGTCAATCAAAGGTCAAATTGGTGTACCAAAGTTGACTACAAACCCAAATATTCCATTATTACATAACAGGGAAGGTGATGTTATTGATGTTATCAACACCACACCTCCTTCTGGATGGAGACAAGTTCTATTGGAAAAAGGTCCTGAAGAATTTGCTAAACAAATCAGAAAGTTTGATGGTACTTTGATCATGGATACAACCTGGAGAGATGCTCACCAATCTTTATTGGCTACTAGAGTTAGAACTCATGATTTAGTTACAATTGCTCCAACTACTGCTCATGCATTAGCTGGTGCTTTTGCTTTAGAGTGTTGGGGTGGTGCTACCTTTGACGTTGCTATGAGATTCTTACATGAAGATCCATGGGAACGTTTAAGAAAGTTAAGAAAGCTGGTTCCAAATATTCCTTTCCAAATGTTGCTACGTGGTGCCAATGGTGTTGCTTACTCATCTCTACCAGATAATGCCATTGATCATTTTGTTAAACAGGCTAAGGAAAATGGTGTTGATATCTTCAGAGTTTTCGATGCTTTGAATGATTTAGAACAATTGAAGGTTGGTGTTGATGCTGTTAAAAAGGCTGGCGGTGTTGTTGAAGCTACTATTTGTTACTCTGGTGATATGTTACAACCAGGTAAAAAATATAATTTAGATTACTACTTGGAAATTTCAGAAAAGGTAGTAAAGATGGGTACTCATATCTTAGGTATCAAAGATATGGCAGGTACTATGAAGCCTGCCGCTGCAAAATTATTGATTGGTTCCTTAAGAGCTAAATATCCAGAGTTACCAATTCATGTCCATTCCCATGATTCTGCTGGTACAGCAGTTACCTCCATGGCAACATGTGCTTTGGTCGGTGCTGATATCGTTGATGTTGCTACTAACTCTATGTCTGGTATGACATCTCAAGGTTCAATCAACGCTTTATTAGCTTCCTTAGACGGTGAAATCAACACTAACATCGATGCTCGTCATGTCAGAGAATTAGATGCATACTGGGCGGAAATGAGATTACTATACTCATGTTTCGAAGCTGATTTGAAGGGTCCAGATCCAGAAGTGTACGAACACGAAATTCCAGGTGGTCAATTGACTAATTTATTATTCCAAGCTCAACAATTAGGTCTAGGTGAACAATGGACTGAAACTAAGAGGGCCTACAGAGAAGCTAACCACTTATTAGGTGATATTGTTAAGGTTACTCCTACCTCTAAAGTTGTTGGTGATTTGGCCCAATTCATGGTTTCAAATAAATTGAACTCTGATGATGTTAGAAGACTAGCTAACTCTCTAGATTTTCCAGATTCTGTCATGGACTTTTTTGAAGGTTTAATTGGTCAACCATATGGTGGATTCCCAGAACCATTGAGAAGTGATGTTTTGAGAAACAAGAGAAGAAAGTTGACATCTCGTCCAGGTTTAGAATTGTCTCCATTTGATTTGGAAAAAATCAAAGAAGATTTAGAATCAAGATTTGGTGACATCAATGAGTGTGATGTTGCTTCCTATAACATGTATCCAAAGGTTTACGAAGACTTCCAAAAGATGAAAGAAAGATTTGGTGATCTGTCTGTATTACCAACCAAGAACTTTTTGGCACCTCCTGTTATCGGTGAAGAAATTGAAGTCACAATTGAAAAAGGTAAGACTTTGATCATGAAGTTGCAAGCTGTCGGTGACTTGAACAAAGACACTGGTACCAGAGAAGTATACTTTGAATTAAATGGTGAATTAAGAAAAATCCCTGTCGTTGACAAGTCTCAAAAAGTTGAAGCTGTCTCCAAGCCAAAGGCTGACGTCAATAATCCATTGCATGTCGGTGCACCAATGGCTGGTGTCGTCGTTGAGGTCAAGGTCCATAAGGGTTCGCTAGTCAAGAAGGGTCAACCAATTGCTGTCTTAAGTGCAATGAAAATGGAAATGGTTATATCTGCTACTGCCGAAGGTCAAGTTAAGGAAGTTTTCGTAAAGGATAGCGAGAACGTCGAAGCCTCTGATCTATTGATAACATTAGAAAATCCAGAAGCCGAAGCTAAATAATAATTCTTTATAAAAAATTTTATATGATACACACGTATTTGTAACTTACATTATCTGAGATAGTTAATAATTAATTAAATAATAAAATATCTGTAATTATATTCATTCATTAAGCCTTGTATTTTTATTATTATTTTATTTTTAATTTATTTCACTTGATTAAATTTACTACATAGTACAAAATCGGTACGCTAAATATAATATTACAACTCCTCAAAACCCAGGCAAGGGACCCACCAGCGAGGACACTATGGGCTTGCCATCACCTAAACATCTTTCTTGAACTACTTGCAGTGGGTTTCGTTATCCTACTGCTAATATTTGGAATCCCAGTAGCTCTAGGGTTCAACCTGGAGTTACTTTGAGCACTCCTATAAGGCGGCCTGCCGTACCTCGAAGAAGGAGGAACCCTTCTTCCAGAGATAGGAGCTCCATTCCTCCCTGTGTGGCCCATTGTCTTTTCATTTTGTTTCTGTTCTTCCAAGATCAATTGCTTTTTCAATTCTTCAACCTCTTTTGTCTCTTGCAACAACCTCTCATTCACACTCTTCCCTTCCAAATCCAAACCCAGACCTTGGGAGGTATCCATAAGCTTATGGACATAACCTGCTTGAGAATGTATATTGATCCAAGAATCCAATATCATATTCGTCGACTTACAAGTCTCTTGAATCTTCTCTAAATGACTAGGCAATGCATTCCTCAAATTGACATCTATATGCTCAATCAGTGGCACCAACTTATCCAGTACTTCAAGCTCTTTCAATAAAGACTGAGTAGTAACAACAGGCTGTCCAGCACTATTTTTTGAACTCCCCAAGTTCGATCTCATCTGATCAAACATGGCAGGAATCAATTTCTCAATATTAGACGTATCTTCCATCTTTCTGCACAGAACAAAACCTAAATCCAATGAAATACCAACCAACAATCACGAATAATCACTCTAGACACACTCAAAGCCTCTCCTTCATGCCTTGTTCATCCACCAAATCACAAATCATCATTCTATTTAATCACTACTTTATTTTCAAGATGTGTTTTTTTCACTTTTGATATCAAGAATGCCAAGTTCTAAAGACCTTTAAAAATGCATCCAATGCTGAAATACCAGCAAGAACCAACCAAACCCAGAACTAACAACACCCAATCGAGACTCCGAAGATGGGCCAATGTTTATCACCAGCTCTTGCAAACATATTCTCACTTATTTATGATAATTGAGCCACTAGATCCATTTTAGATGATGGGATTGTGACTTAGATTAAAGAGATCAAGAATCTTGAAGAACGTTTTGCAGCAATACATCAGTAATAGATCTTGATTTAAGTAACTGATACCAATATCCTCTATCCCAATGGGTAGTGCTAACACCTTTCCTTTGGATTGGTGTCACTTTCCTTTGGATTGGTTGATTGGTTCCTTTATAAGATGAAGTCTGCGATGGCTTCCTATTTAAAACACAAAAGATTTGATACTTGATAGTTTAAGATGAAGTTAATGGGATCTCAGAGCTCAACAAGTGAGAAAGGGACTTCAGAATGACTGATATATCTACTCAGGAGCTGGTGGACAAGCTTAGGAAAGGGTTTGAGGAAGAAGCAGGCGATATTGTTTCTTTGGCTACGATTATTGGTATTTATAGTGATAAAATAAGTGAACAATCAGATGAGTTGTTGAAAGTTGAGTTCTTAAAGACATTGAGCATTCAATTGCAGAAACATAGTGATGTTGTTGCTGAGCTAGGGTGGGATATACCCAGGTATCTGATTAGGTTTTGTTATTCAATTGAAGTCGAGGATGAGTCTGAGTTGGAAACGAACAAACTTCTGAATTATTTGAAAGCCTGTTTCACAGAGTTGTATTTACATGGGAATGCCAAGGAGTGTCTGCTAACAGGCTGTGAGCTGTTGTCTACAATCGATGAGACTGCTATACAAGAGTCCCTTGGCGATGCTGGTGAGATAGGGGATCAGATATACTCTGACGAGATGCCTTCGATGAAGGATAGCAAATTGTGTCTACAGTTACAGTTCGAGTTGCTATTCAACCTGATTGCAACTTCTTTAGCAAGGATTGAAACACTGTGTCCCTCTAAATTCTTGGGAATGGTAGTTTCTGCCTTGGCCAAATTCATTAAATCGAATCCTGATTTTATTACTGATAATACTCATCTATTGAAAATATTGTACAACTTCTGCGATGATTACAAGAAATGGGATTTGGAATACGAGAATGTGGAGGATAAAGAGTTGCCTAAGTCATCTTTCGACCAGATAAAGCAAGATGAAATGTCTCTACAGGAAAATTTGTTACTCACCTTATTGACAATATCAATCGATAATGTTTTTAAGAGAATTGAGAGTGGTAATGACATTAGATATTACGAAGAGGTAACAGGTAAGGAGCTCTATGAGCCATCGAATTATCAGGGTATTACTTCGAGTTCTAGATCTTTATTTTCATTATTGGAGAAATCTAACTTCAAGTTAAAAGATATTTTTGCAAAATATCGAAAAGAATCTGAGGCTATCTATGAGGCTATCGATCCACAGGAGGACAACAAAGAATTATCCCAATTAATATACCAACTGTCTTATACATATGAGTTAAAAAAAATGTCTGAGATTAAATCCATACAATTGGACCCTTTTGGCCACTTGTATTATCTGGGATGCATTATACTGCATACGACAAGAACTTAATGGAAAATTACCCATTGTGTGATTCAGTGTACATGTATTTACGTTGTCCAACAGCACCACTTTATTCTGAATCCTTCAACAACCACTTCGCAGAGAGCATCGCAAGGTACTGGATATTAGTGTCTCTGTCCACTCACAGCAAAGAGGAATTAAAACAGCAGTTGGAGAGCATACCTGGAAGTGCCAAGAACGTATTCCTACAAATGTTGTTGATAAAAAACTGCAGTCAAAGTGATCCAGGTGTCAGAACCGTCATTTCATCAGTCATTACCCAAATACTTGCTTTACTACCTGAGGTAGAATCATTCGAATTTGCAATGGATACACTATTGACATGTCCATTTATCAATGCCAAAGTGACAGTTCTAGATATTCTTAAACACTTGATGTTGGATAATTACAAAGTACTGGAGTCTACACTAATTCCAACTAAAAAACTAATGGCGGAACAAGAAGAAACAAAATCCACAAGGCCACCAGTCCCATCTTTACCACCAAGAGCAATTGTGCTAATCAACGAAGATAGAATGGCTTCAATTCATAGTTTATACATGATATGTCTCGATTCAACTACAGCTAATCCTTCTGACAAAGGTAACTTGAAACTTCTGTTAAGTTACTTGAACTTTATCATTGTGCTAAGACACAAGTGGAATGAGAATCTACTAATTAAAGTCTACGAGGACATTAAATCCAACTTCAAACCAAACTCTGATGTACCTGAGATCACATTTATTCAAATTGCTAATTCAACTTTAGAGTCTCATCTCAAAAAATCTGCCCTTACATAGATAATAGTTTAGTTAAATAGCAATCTCCATAAATTAACTGATATGAATTATATTTAATCTGCCTTCTGGATAGATTAAAGCTGAATGGAATGAACTCTTTTACTTATCTGACACTTGGACCTGACTCATTCTGTCCCAGTTATCGAACCAATTAAACCTTAAAAAGACTGATTTCTCTTATTGAAAAATTTGGTCTACTTCTAAGCATCGATATAACTTGTTAGAAAAGGGCAAGCCAGAGGTTCAGAAGGTCGATTAAGAGCAATATGAGGATGCAATCGGTTGGCCCAATGAGGTTGTTAAACCAGAGGTGGTTCCATTCGATTCGCACACCTGATATATCCCAAGTACCAGATTTTTCACATTATTCACCTATAAAGCCTGTCAATGAAGAGTTAGCTCCATTCGTTCATGACATTATGCAAGCTTACCAGCCTAGATCCAAACATGTCAACCAGCAGCATTACTATCACAACCGTACTGTGTTGTTAGATGACTATCTGCAAAAGAGTCCCCATCCTATGTCTTTGATGCAGTTGGCTCAATACTATGATGATTCAACTAAGCTTACAAAGTTGAAGATAATTAATTCAGGAAGGTTCGTGAAAGAAGAATTGTCAATCAGAATAGCACATCAGATTAACAAATTACAGCAATTGCCTTTCAGTGTGGTGAATAACTTTCATTTTGTTCAAGTATATGAATCATATTACAACATTTTTGAAAGGTTTAGGAAATATCCTAAGATAGACACAATTGAGGATACATACGAGTTTACAAAGTTTCTGTACTTGATCTTACAGGACTTCAATAGTTTGAACTTGCCTCATATGATCATGGGGGCACTAGAGTGCATTGTACTTGACCTTTACCCTCAAGATGAAATGGATGAATTGTTATCAGAACTACTAAGGGCACGTATTTCAAGACGGTTGATTGTAGAGGAACACATTGGGATCACATCAAACTACTTTAGTGGGAAACAGGAGAATACATTAGTACTGGGAGACATTTTCCAAAAATGTGAAGCTAAAAAATATCTTTTAGCAGCAAGCAAGTTGTGTGAGAACTCGATCAAGAGGATGTTCGATAAGAACATGCAAATGCCAGAGTTAGTGATTGAAGGTGTTACTGACTTGAAATTCTATTTCCTCCCTGCACATTTAAAGTACTTGTTAAGTGAGATTTTGAGAAATTCGTATGAAGCCACGATCAAAGAATATATTCGTAAAGGTCTGCCCAAACCTGATCCAATAGTAGTTACGATAATCGAGAATGAAGATTCTTATCTGTTCAGGATTTCAGACAAAGGTGGGGGTCTGTCACAGAACGACCAGAACATTTGGTCATTTGGAAAGTCCAAAGAGCTGGCCTCAGAATCACTGGATAACTTCCATAAGCTTCCAGGACTCCAGACAGTATCAATATATGACCATATATACCACGAGAATGAGACCAGTAGGTCTAGACGGTTAGTGAAATCGTTGTACCAGAACACTGCGCTGGGTCAAATGAGTCAATCGAATCTGACAAAGGGTATCTTTAAGTTTGAAAAGCCATTAGCAGGACTCCTGGAGAGACCAATAAGGTACAAACTAGGTATTGGGTTAGCTACATGTAAAGTGTATGCTGATTATTGGAATGGTGACTTGACGTTACATTCCATTCCAAGTTATGGTACGGACACAGTGTTACGTTTAGGAAATTTAATGAAGAACACGACAAAACTCCAATTGGACAAGGTATGATATAAATTTGGATAATATTAAGTTATATAGTTTATTTACCACATAAAACTGTTATTATATGTCAATATTCTCGATAATTATATTATTTTGTTTTTAGATATTCACATTAGCTTTGGTGACATTAATTGATATGCAACAAAAACGTGTCGTTGCAACTCCTAGTGAACGGGGATTTGGCATTGACTAGAAACCATACATAACAACTTAGAAGAGTTCTAGAATAAAAAATGCTCTCCATTACAGCGATACAATGACCATTCCAAGAGGGTGGTGCAAGTGTCTCAGCATAAAGTACTAAATCTGGAGATTGAGAGATAGGCAAGCGAAAGGAAATGGAATGTTCAGTAGTGATAAAATAAACTAATAAAATGATAAAACTGAAGGTAATGATACGTCGTCACTATATTAGTTTGTAAGAGTGATTGCAGTTTCTATTTAACGTTTAATATAAGTAAAGGCAAGGCACAGTGTTAACTGATATTAGTTAGAGCTTAACCATCAACACGTCGTTAGCAATGATATCTATATACAATGTAAATTTACCAGATAAAAATACATATCACGTGACACAACAGCCACGTGACCAAATACTTAATCGTGTTCCCAGTTCAACATGGAAACCAGCGATAAAAACAGTTTTGATTTGTAAGAGCAAGCAAATGTACCTTTATAATAAAGGATAACTGATTAAAATACGAGGTAAACAAGTAGCTATCAGGACAGTAGCTAGTGCAATAGAATAGTTATTGTTGGTAATTATATAATATTGTGTCTTTTCCGGTTGTTCGTTTACTGTTCAGGAGGGAAATTCGACAAAGAGCCTTTATCTGTGTTATCTAATAATTGAATCAAATAAAAATTTACAATCACATATAGTATTTCAAGATGTCAACACCAGCTAGAAGGAGGTTGATGAGAGATTTCAAGCGTATGAAGGAAGATGCTCCTCCTGGTGTGTCTGCATCTCCTTTACCGGACAATGTGATGGTATGGAATGCCATGATTATTGGCCCCGCTGACACACCTTATGAAGATGGTACTTTTAGATTACTATTGGAGTTCGACGAAGAGTATCCTAATAAACCACCCCATGTCAAGTTTGTAAGTGAGATGTTCCATCCTAATGTGTATGCCAACGGTGAGATTTGTCTGGACATTTTGCAGAACAGATGGACTCCCACATACGATGTGGCATCGATATTGACATCCATTCAGAGTTTGTTTAACGATCCTAACCCTGCGTCTCCAGCCAATGTCGAGGCAGCTACTTTATTTAAGGACCACAAGTCTCAGTACATCAAGAGGGTACAAGAGACCGTTGAGAAGTCCTGGGAAGATGATATGGAGGACATGGAAGAAGAAGAAGATGATGATGACGACGACGAGTGAAACTACCCTTCGCATGCATTATAAAAAAACCAAAAGTAACATATATAACAGCCCGCACGTATAACACAACAACTGTATACTCTATAGATACAAAGTTAGATATCGATTTATTTACAGATTTATTTAATTGATATATATATATTAGTAGATGTATAGATACGAATAAAAATATGAAAAAAAACGAAGTTACAAAACCCCAGTGGCTTGAATTCCTCGAACATCACAAGAGGTCATCGGCAATTGCCACAAGGGACACTCCTGTTGCCCACAACAGGATGAACCTGCTCAACCTATTGACACCACCAGTGGCAGTGCTGGTGGATTTATCCACGGGAAGCTTTGACTGGCCTTGAGCATACACTTTCCCCAGGTCCATCAAATCACCTTTCGATAGCCTGTGGACCACTTGGCCAGCACCAGTCGAGGCCACTGGCGAACTACACCTGAAGGTGAAGTCTCTAGGGATAGCAGGTCGCTCCAGATCTGCAACAAAGGGCAGCTGAGATCTTGGCCCATAGGACCCATACGCAATGTAGTAGCGCAACTGCTGCACGAAAACAGGAACCTGACGCCAGTCAAGACTACTGGAATGGTAATCCAGACCTTCTTGCACCAGTTCCAACTGGTCCTGAGACAGTTTCGGAAACTCACAGACCAGTCTCTTGGTCTGCAAAGATAAAGTCTTGGTATTCAAACCAAACCGACCCACTAAAATCGTATCCAATTCACCAGCTTGGAGACGGCTGCGCAGCAGCCGTCTCTTAGCACCAGAATCCTCATCCTCATCCTCCTGAGTAGAAGCACTTGGCTGAAACAACGCTTTCAAATCCTTCATTGATTCAGACACCAACTGTGCCTCCCTTGGCCCTTCTACCTTCCCCAACCGAATAGCCTGCTTCAACAACAACGATCTAGGAACTCGACAACCCATTGATGAACACTCAGCACCACAGACCCACCAAATAAACCTCCAATCCAAACCCCCAAACCTCCAAATCCAAACAAACTTGTCCTCTTTCTTATAAACCTCATCTCATCGCATCTCATTTTTTTCACTTTGGCCCAAAGATTTAATATCCGAGCTACAATAACAAACCAAAAGGTTTAAAAACAACAACAATAACAACAAGAACAGGAAGAATAGTTGTAAAAGAGGCCTTATTTGTAGTTGATTGTGGTTGATTCAGTGGGATTGAGGCCTTTGACTTGGTACAGTTTGAGTTTGCGAGGTTTGTCGAGTTTGAAGTTGGATTATAGCTGAGATTTGAGATATATTTTGTTGTTTATTTTCTTTTGATCGAGATCAAGAAATACAAAATATTATTACCTCTACAAGAAAAGGCACAATAAAGCAGAGGTCACTGTGCTATTTGTAGGTATTTAGAATAAGTATGAGGGGAATTGAGTATGATAATGGGCAACGTAGGGTCGGTGGTAGGTCTGGGGAGCTGCATCGTAAGGCTCTTAGTGATGTGACGTCTCAGGTTTCGAATAAGGTTTATGGTGGAGGTAATACTTGGAAGAGTTCAGGAAACTCTTTTAAAAACGGTGCTGCCAAGCCCTCAGGTGGGGCCAGTGCTGCAGTTGATGATACAGGGTATGGTTTCTTTGGTCCTGGTGGGGACGATTTGGTTGTCGAGGAGGATTCTTTAACTGAGGATGAAGGGCTCGATAGGTTATACTCGAGGAATATTCTGGAGAGACAGCAGATTATTGATTTGGATACGTATGCTGAGATTGTGGACGATGATCTAGAGAGTGTGGACGACCAATTGAGCGATAAGTTCGAAGGACAGATCGATGAGGACGAGGTAAACGAGGATGAGGATGAAGAGGATGATTTTGCGGAAACCGCAAATAGAGAACCTCTGTCTCCTATGCACAACGAGGAAATACAGGAAACTTTAGATGCGGCATTCAAGGAATGCTACAGGGACACTCCAGACCCCATGGATGACGACACCTACGACGTGGTGATGGTGTCAGAACTGTCAAATGATATCTTCAAGTATTTGCGTGAATTGGAACAGAGATATAAGCCAAACCCTTACTACATGTCGAGTCAATCGGAATTGAAGTGGTCATACAGAAGCACGTTGATAGACTGGATTGTACAGGTCCATGCTAGGTTCCAACTGCTGCCGGAAACTTTATATCTAACGGTAAACATCATCGACAGATTTCTGTCGAAGAAAACTGTAACTTTGAATAGATTCCAACTAGTAGGTGCAGCTGCATTGTTCCTGGCTGCAAAATACGAAGAAATAAATTGCCCAACATTGAAGGATATAGTGTATATGCTGGACAATGCATATACAAAGGACGAGATTATTAAAGCTGAACGATTTATGATCGAAACTCTAGATTTCGAAATAGGCTGGCCAGGCCCAATGTCCTTCCTAAGAAGAATAAGTAAAGCAGACGACTACGAGTATGATATCAGAACATTGGCGAAGTACCTGCTGGAAATAACCATAATGGACTCAAGACTAGTTGCTGCCCCTCCAAGTTGGTTAGCTTCAGGTGCCTATTTTTTAAGTAAAATCATCCTAGGATATAGCGACTGGACTATACAGCACGTCTACTACTCTGGATATACCCAGGAACAGATATTCCCATTGGCAACAACCATCCTAGAAAACTGTAGAGATGCCTCAACTAAACATGAAGCCATCTGGAAGAAGTATTCTGAACGTCGCCAACATAGATCTGCTCATATCGTAGCTAAATGGATAACCTTAGCAGAAAGAAAAATAGAACAATCAGCATGATGATCTACTATTTGGGTTGTCCTAAGTCTCGCAATTAACTTTTATAAAACATTGCAAACAGCGTTCTCGATAATGACCCGATCTCTTATGTAATTAAAAGGACTACCCTATCATCTTTCGATATATATAGTTAGTCTGTGTAATTATGCATTCATAAAAATCTAATCATTCACACTATTACAAGCATCTATTTGTTCCCAAGAATGTCTCTTTTTAATTTGGTCTTGCGTTGTAGTATCCTTCACATCACCTCATATAAAAAGATGGGCGGTTAAATCATTCTGTTCAAGTACATACCACTTTAGGATCGCAAGAAAGATTTTGGTGAAAGGGTAAAGATAGCAATTTAAGAAACATATTGTAACATAGTTGTTAATAAATAGTCCACTGGAGTCACTTTGGTTGTTGGTAGCTAATGACAGTTGAAGTAGAGGAACCAACTGGAAATTTAAACGAATCAGAGGCATATAACAGAGATGAGGTAATACTGTGCCTGGATATCAATAAGGATAGATTAGGATGCTCAGTTTGGGAAGAGAGTAACCACTTTATGAGGTGTTTGCCCCAGGATTACGTATTGAATTCACAGACAACTTATAATCTCCCTTCAGTAACTTTCGAAAGGCATGGGATGGGTTCAAATGATTTGAAATATACTGAAGAGATAAAGATGGTGACTGAAACGTTGTTACTTAAGTATTCGCCCACATTTTGTGTGATTTCTTCAAGAGTAGATGATTCTTGCTACGAATATATTAAATCTAAATGTGAGATATTGAACTGTACACTGGATCTTCAATCTACTGAGAAATATAAATTGAATAATGAATTTGAGAATCTGACCTTTGTAGATTCTGAAAGTTATGTTCTTTACAACAATGTATTGGATTGCTCCTCTTCTACTTCAATGGTGACAGTTAATACTATCTGTTGGATACTATCGCACTTAATAGAACAAAGCAGGTCTGAACGTTACAATGATGACTGTCTACCGCAAGATACAGTAATGAGAGGACATAGAGTAGCCGATGTTACAACTTTAGTGTTATCTTTATCCAGCATTAACGTTACAGATAGAATGTTTGTTGACAGTGACACATTATACTCACTAAATATATTACCAAGATTGATGAAATATGGAAATGATAACACGTTAGGAAACGGTTGTTTTAGTTTATTCGAGATTTTAAACCAAACATGTTCTCAACCTGCTAAACAGCTTCTCAGATCTTGGTTGGTCACTCCATTGTCTGATAAAGATCAGATAGAAGCTCGGTTCAATATAGTCGATACCTTTATTAGCAAGGTTAATGCCATTACTTTCGAAAATTTATGCTTTCATATTACGAAATGCCCTGATGTAAGTAATGTTTTTAATAAATTTATCTCAAATGGCCCATCATATATTGCTTGGAGGAGAATTAATGACTTTTTACTTAATGGTATTGAAATCCACCATTGTTTAACACTCCTAAATCATGAAACTAGGACGCAAGACATTATTGAAACTACAAAGAAGACTATAAGTACTTCTGATCTAAAGAACCTAGTCAGGGAAATAAACAGTGTCATTGACTTTGAGTTATCACAAGAAAGTAAAAATTTGGTTATTAGAGAAGGAATCGATGATAAATTGGATGAATGCCGCCAAGTATACAGACAATTAGAAGATATACTAAATTCCTTAGCTAATGAAGTCGAAGTATCCATATTCGAAGTAATATCGCAAGGTGAGTTTAACCCTGATTTGTCTAAAGATAACTTAATAAATGCGTTGTACATTCCTCAATTAGGATATTTGATTACACTTGATAATTCATTTGAAGGCTATATAGACTGTTCAGAATTATTTGGCTGGAAAGAAGTATTCAGGACTCCAACTAATATTTACTTTAAGGATGAAAGATCCAAGAGACTCGACGAAGAGTTTGGAGATATTTATGGTAATATATCTGATTTAGAGATAGACATATTGTTGAAATTACAAGAAAGAGTATTCGAAAATGCAACCTTGATACAAAATTTTAATAAGCTAATCATTGAACTTGACGTGCTATCATCTTTCGCCAGGGTCAGCATTGAAAAATCTTACATAAGACCAACGATTATAAAAGATCGATCTATTATTGATATCAAAGGAGGAAGACATCCCATTTATGAAACTTTGGTAGAAACGTACATTCCAAACGATATTAGTTTGGATGGAGGTGAATTAAATAATCTTGTCAGTACTAATAACTTGGGAAATGATTGGATTACTGGGAAAAAAGAACGAATTGCCATTATCACTGGTGCCAATGCATCTGGGAAATCTGTATTTTTAACACAAGTTGCACTGATTGTCTACTTGTCTCATATTGGATGCTTTGTACCTGCTGAAAGTGCAGTGATTGGTATAACAGATAAAATATTATCTAAAATCCAAATGAAAGAATCTGTTTCAAACCAACATAGTTCATTTGAATTAGATTCTAGACAAGTTGCCAAATGCATCGTTCTTGCGACAGAAAGAAGTCTGATACTTCTCGATGAGTTTGGAAAAGGCACTGACATCAATGACGGACCTGCCCTATTTGGAGCATGTCTGAAAAATCTGGCACAACAGAAACACTGTCCTAGAGTTTTAGCATGTTCCCATTTTCATGAACTTTTCAAAGATCATATAATATCTCCTAGAAGTCATGGAATTAAATTTTACTCGACTGAAATACTGTTAAACAGATCCAATAATAAATTAACTCCCAATGTCGAGAACTTCCAAGAGAATGAAGGTATAACGTTCTTGTATAAATTAAAAGAAGGCATTGCAAACCAGTCATTTGGAATTTATTGTGCCTCTGTTGCAGGTATCGATAATGACATTGTCAAGAGAGCCTACAAAATAAAAGAAATGATGGATAATGGGTATAATTTAGTAGATTATTGTGGAGAAATAACAAAGAAGGAGTTACAACAATTTCAAAAAAATCAAAATATTGTCAAGAAATTTATTAGCTGGGACTTAGATATCGAATCAACAGCATCCAAAGAGTTGCTTAAATCGAAGCTAACTAACATGTTACATGAATCTTCAGATGACTTATTCCAAATGTAATTCTTAAAGAACATATAAATGTCTATATCTATTGCTACTATTATACAACTTGAGAAATATTTTGTTTTTTATATAATACCTAAATGATTTCAAATAATGCATTAATTTCAGTTTCTGAATTTAACAGATCTTGTCAAATTCTTCTTAATACCTGTCTTTTCACCTTCGTAAGCACCAGATTGGCCACCAGAATATACTGCACGTACAGACTTCAACTTCTTTTGAGCCTTCTCGTACTTCTTTCTCTTCTTTACACGTGAGTTTCTGTTATCCTTCTTTCTCTTTGGCGTTAGACCCTTGTTCTTCAAGATTTGGTAGTTGATAGCACGCTTACCACCATCACCCAATTCTTCAGCCAATTCAGCCAATTTACCTTCTCTTGCTGCCTTCACTGCATCTTTATGTGTTTGAGCACGGTGTGATTTTTTATCAGCTTTATTCTTTTGTACTTGAGCATAGTAATCTTCCTCAGATGACTTATTGATTGACTTAGATACACGTTCGTCATCAGAGTCGGCATCATTATTATCTAAATCAGCACCATGCTTATCGTGCATACCACGCCTACGAGCTTCTTCAAGCAGCCTTTGTTGCCTTTCAAATAGTCTTTCTTTGTATGGAATATCATCATCACCTTTGAATTTGTCAGCTTTCTTTCCTGCCTGTTGATCAATTTTAGATGTATAGAAACGTAAGGTTTTCTTTCTTTGCTTCTTCTCATGTGCATCGACTTCTGTCATTTCAGTTTCAATAAAATCGTCAATATCTTCATCGTTCTTGGATTTATTTGCTTTGTTCTTGGAGATACGGGATTGAGCAACGTATTCTTCAAAGTCGTCCAAATCTACATCTTCTTCTTCCTCATCCTCCTCCTCTTCTTCTTCGTCAGAACCTTCGTCAGAATCATCTTGATCATTCAATTTTTGTTCCTCATCTGAACCTACATCAACATCTTCTGCACCGGCAGCTTCAGTATTTACATCAGAATCTTGGTCATCTTCAGCATCGAAATCAGATGGTAGTTCTGAAGCTTGTCTCCAGACTTCTTTAGAGGTCAAAATTGATTCCATCACTGGGTGATCCTTCATTGTAACAGATTCATCATTGTTGTTCAATTCAAGTAATAAAATACTGAAATAGGACGAAATTGTAGCCAAATAACTTGATAAAGCCATGACCTTAATCTTTACGAATTCAGTATCATCTTGAGATTTCAACATTTCAAGAACCGGAGAGAGTTGTGATAATTCCTTGGATAAAGGCAAGAATTCAGGAAACATAGTCTTCAAGTAATTTATCTTTGCTTCATCACTCATATTTTTGATATCGCTAATAGTGACGTTTTGATCAGACTGTTTTGTAGTATCTCTGAATTCACCCATATCAAACTCTTTAGCACTCTTGGCCCACTCTTCTTCAACCTCATCATCTAAATAATCTTCCATATTCAAATCTTGTAAATGTTTCTTCTGTTGACGAAGAGCTTCTTTCTCAATTTCCTTAGCTGCCTCATCGTCTTCGATCTCATCAGCACCATAGTATTCACCCTTGGTAGACCCCCAGGCAGTGTCATTTTCCAACATACCGCCTGCTTCTTCTTCATCACCACCATCTTCAACCCCTGTATCAAGTTTTCTACCAAATACTTTCCTATAAGCAGCTGCCCCATCTAATTCTTCTTCTTCTTCATCGCTACCGGATTCATCATCTGAAATCCCCATAACTTCCTCCTCTTCATCATCAACATTCAAACCATCCTCATCATCGTATGCATCACCACCTCTACCACCTAAACTAGACTGTTCAAGAAGAACCTTCTCTCTCTTGTCAGCAAAATCATCAATTTCAGTCTTACCATATGGACTATCTTCAACTCCAGAACCACGAACAGCCCTGCCACCGTTTCTTCTAGCCATCTCCTCGGTTATTTAAATATAATTCAATATCCTAACAACTTTAACGACCTATCTAAACCTTATTCACCAACTTTTATATCCAATATAATCCAGAAACCTGCAAGAGATGACCTCTGTTCTTATGGTATGTATTACCATCTTTAAAATTTTTCACTTGCGATGCCCATAGTAAATTTTTCAATTTTAAAAGTGAAAAATTATTTGATATTTAATGATGATTCTTGATTAAAGATTGACGTCGACAGGAGCAAAGCACTGTTCAGAGTTGTATTTAGAGGTATCATTCGATTCTGTGAGTGGTATTTGTTATAATTGAAGGTTTGTTTTGTTTTAAACAGGTTTCTGGTTGCTGAGATCAGGGATTAGGATTGATTTGTTATAGAAATTTGAGAAATGAGCAGTGGATCAGGATCAGGATCAGGCAGGTTGCCATCATTGAGTAGTGGTAGTGGTAGTGGTAGTGGCAGTGGTGCTGGTAAACCATCTTTGAAGTTCAAACCTAAGGCTGTTGCGAGAAGGACTAAGGAGGAGAGAGACGCTAGTGCTCCGAAGGTAAATGAAGAGGCTAACTCTCATAATAATGATAAGAAGAAGCCTGGTATGAATCGTAAGCCTGGAGGTCAACAGCAGAGGAGAGTTCCTAAGTATCTTGCAAACACTCATGTTATTACCAGTGGTCCGTTGGCAGCTGGTAATTTTACAGGTGGTGGTAAAGATATGATGAGGAGAAATTTTGCAAAGTCTGATACCTATGCTAATTCTATGAATAAAGGTGACGACGAAGATGCATTGGTTAGTGGTATCAATAAGATTAACATGGGTAAGGAATATTCTATAAAGAACAGCAGTGAGAGCGATTCCACTGAGGAAAGTTCAGAAAATGAAGGGTTCGCCAACAGTATGGGTGAATTGTTCCCAATCACTCCATTGCGTATTAAACATGAAGATGTCGATGGATTACAGAGAGAAATTACTACTGAGACGTTGCATGAAGAGCCAGCTCCAGTTCCAACTCCTGTCGCAGAAGAAACTCCTGCTGTTGAAAAATCTGTCAAGATAGAAACAGATGCAACCGGGTTGAATGAAACACTAGAGGCAAGAGAAACGTTGCTAAAGGAAAAACTTAAATTGAAATCCAAACACGTTGAATTAGAACCATCAGATCCTATGGGTTTACAGAGCGAAAATAAGACAATGAATGACGATTACGAATATATCAGCAACAAACTAGTGTCACTGGAAAAGGATGCCTATAAATATTTATTGTTCCAATTACCACCAAAGTTGCCTATGTTTACAGATGAAACTGAAACCAAAAGTGAAGAGACTGAAGGACAAGATGTAGAGATGAAGGAACAAGAAGAAGCAAATGAAGATGAGGAAGTAGAAGGAGAAGAAAAAACTACTGAAGCAAAGACTAGTGAAGAAAAATCTACCAAACCAGCAAAACCTGAAATAATAAAACTGGAAACGTCCAATCCAACAGGTAAAATTGGTTTCGTCAGAATACACAGATCTGGTAAGATGACAGTTAAGATAGGGAAAGTAGTTATGGATATCGGCAAATCAGCAGAAGCTACATTCTTACAAGAACTAGTCGCTCTCGATGATTCAGAAGAGTCTCCATCGGTAAGAGTATTGGGTCAAGTTGAAGGAAGAGTCGTCGTCACCCCAAAACTAGAACTCTAGACCTATAGAAGTCCGAGTATCCATATATATAACCGATGTATACATGTGTATATCCATATAAACCTGCATTGAATGTAATAGTTAAGAACACTTTCACCTGTCCTGTGCTGTCGTTGACCTTCCTGAAGAAGTGGAGGGAAAGGGAGCCACATGTATCTAATAAATAGGAAACACTTAATATTAAAATTCTAAAGCATAATGTAGTATGCTTTGAAGGTTGACGGTTGTTCTTGTAGTGTCATTGCTCCATTGGCAATTGCAGACTTATATTACAATATATACCGGGAATTAGCAGCGCTACCATAGTGTGTCCGGGTACCCCTGAGATAAAGGGCGATATCAAAGGGTTTTTAACGATGATTTTGAGTTTAAAGCTATAAGAACAATGAATTGATACAAGGCAAAGCAAGAATACAAGGTCAATAAGAGTGCCAAAGCTGTTATAATGGGCGATTCCGAAAGTGTTAATCAAGACCATGGACGAAATACATTTTTGTCCCGAGTTTTTGGGTTACAACCTGATGATATAACGACTTCTATTCGAACTGGTGATATGAGTCGGTACCCATTGAATGCTTATAGTGGCGGTTCCGAGATGTTTAGTGGGTCTCCAACGTCTAGTAGGATTGATGATGATGATGATGATGATGAGGGTCGAGTTCCTGAGTCTGATCAACAGTCGAGCTCTGGTGATAATTCTGACGACATAAAGGCCAACGATGACGTGATAGAGGATGTCGAGTTAACTGATGGGAATGGAGATAATTATACCAATTCAAAGATGATCAATACTAATTACAGCATATTTGGTTCTCTACGGAAGGTAGGGCAGCAGTCTAGTGACGAGGAGGATGATGGGTCTCTTTCCAATGAAGAAGAGGATATTGATGAAGAAGACGAAATCGATGAAATAGATGCAGATGAGCCCTTATTTGTTAATTCTACTTCTCAGCGTAAGCAAAAGAGGAAATCAAGTGTTAATTTTAAAAATGGCAGTGAAATGTCTTCCCTATTGTTTCAGAGGATTTTAAACAAAAAAGACAGTAAGTCAAATGGGGAAGCCTCAAATAAAATGTTCACATCTTCTAATCAAGGAAATCATAACTATAAATACAGAAACGGGCATGATTTGGAAGGAGGTGTACATTTTAACAAGAAGGAAGGGAGAAGAAACTCATTATTTGGTAGCCATGAAGCTGGAGGTCATAAAAGTCATAATTCTGCTCCTTCAAAGGGTCCAAACTTGTTGAAAAATATATCCATATTGAACAATACACCTTCAAATAAAGTCTACACATTAAGTCCAAAGGAACGAGCACTTTGGAAATGGGCAAATGTGGAAAACCTCGATGTTTTTTTGCAAGAGGTTTACAAATATTATCTAGGTAGTGGATTTTCTTGCATTGTATTGCGAAAATTATTGAATCTAACAACGCTGATTTTTGTTGTATATATATCGACCTATCTGGGTTACTGCATAGATTACTCGAAGTTACCAACAAGTTCTAGATTGTCAGATATAATAATCGATCAATGTTACACTACGAGGATAACAGGTATTACTAAAGGCCTATTATGGGTTTTCTACGTTTTCGTAGGTTTAAAAGTTGTACAATTTTATTTTGATTTACAAAACCTTACAGACATGCATAATTTTTACAATTACTTACTGGGAATATCAGATAACGAATTGCAAACAATTCCTTGGCAAAACATTATCCAGCAGCTGATGTATTTAAAAGATCAAAATGCATTAACAGCTAATGTAGTAGAAGTCAAGGCAAAAAATAAAATCGATCCATTGGTAGTGGCAAATAGAATAATGAGAAAAGACAACTATTTAATTGCATTGTACAATGAAAATATACTAGATCTGTCATTACCAATTCCGTTTTACAAAGAAAGCATTTTAACTAAAACTTTGGAATGGAACATCAACCTTTGTATTATCGGATTTGCATTTAACGAATCTGGTTTCATTAAACAATCTTTTTTAAAGAAATCTCAGCACCAATTTATTACTGAAGAATTAAGGAAAAGATTTATGTTAGCTGGATTTCTAAATATAATATTATCACCATTTTTAGTGACATATTTCGTTTTACTATATTTTCTTCGTTATTTCAACGAATTTAAAACTTCTCCTGGAACAATAGGTGCTCGTCAATATACCCCAATGGCAGAATGGACATTCAGAGAATTTAATGAACTCTATCATATATTCCAAAAAAGGTTAGGATTAAGTACTGTCATAGCAGATAAGTACATAAACCAATTTCCAAAGGAATCTACAGATCTTATTCTGAAGTTCATTTCATTTATATCAGGGTCATTCGTTGCAGTTTTGATGTCACTAACTCTGCTAGATTCAGAGAACTTTCTTAATTTTGAAGTTACAAAGGATAGAAGTGTCCTATTTTATATCACAGTTTTTGGTGCAATTTGGTCGGTTTGTAGAAACTCTATATCTGATGAATATAAAGTTTATGATCCTGATGAAACGATAAAAGAATTATCTGAATTTACTCACTATTTACCAAAAGAATGGGAGGGTAAACATCATACTGAAGATGTCAAGCAGGAGTTTTGCAAACTTTATAATATTCGTCTTATCATATTGTTAAGAGAATTAGCAAGTTTGGTTTTAACACCATTTATCTTATGGTTTTCGTTACCGGCATGCAGTGATAGAATTGTCGATTTTTTTTCTGATTCCTCAACTTATATTGATGGATTAGGATATGTCTGCAAGTATGCTACCTTTGGTATCAACCAAGCAAATGCTCAAAAAGTAAAAGGGGGGAAACGCCATCAAGATATGAAAATGAATACGAATAATTTTTCAAATGAGGTAATTAATGAAAGTGATGAAGATGTTCTTGATAGTGACTCTGACTCAGAAATAGATTCTAATGATAAGATGATGCGTTCTTATATGTATTTTATGGAAGATTATGAGAATTCAGAGAATGCGATAGGTAAAAATCAACTTCCTCGAAAAAAATATAAAGATCCATCGCTAACGAACCCAAGTTTGAATACAGATTATTCATGGAGAAAGCAATTTCAACCTGGACAACGCCCTGAGCTATTCAGGATAGGTAAGCATGCCTTACAGGTTCCCACTAACGTTAGAAATTTAGGAAAGAAGAGTACTTTAAACTCAGAGAATCCTTATGACAATTCTTCAAACCTTGGAGAATCCTTCATTAATCCAACCATAATGCCAGACCGTGATCTGGGAAGAAATGGTGTGAATGGGGGTAAAAAAGAAGCTGGTATGCTGAGAATGGTTAAAGATTATTACAAAACATCGGATATAGGAAGGTAAGGATATAATGTATGTGTCTCATGCTTTGTATATATGTATGTGTACATGTCAGTATACATACATATATATATATATATATTATTTATTATGTATTAATGTTAATATTTTGCATTGTTTTAATTATGTCTCTTGTTAAGTCTAGATGTCATATGCTTGAAGATTACAAAATATGCGTCAATTTAAAATTTAACCATCCTAAATCCTACACAAGTGTAACGGGCTAGAGAGTAAAACACACCGGCTGCAATCATTAGCATTGAACTAAAGATAATAAAGTTATTGTAGCTTCTGTCACTTTCTTCACCGATAATTGCACCACAAATTGGAATAACTGGAATAGTCATCAAACCTTCAGTAAACCAGACAGTAGAAAATCTTCTACCGAAGTCACTAGTTCTAGAAATTTGACCAACGCATGGTGGTGCCAAGGACAATACCGTACCTGAGAAGAATCCATAAATGATGGTGTATGCCCATAGACCCTTAGAGTTACCACCAAAAGGTAGCCAAATAATTAAGTTGACAAATGCTGCAATAAAAATTGTAATAATTGCAATGTTGAATCTTCCTACCCATCTGTCAGCTAAGTATCCTGGAATGTATCTACCAAGGATGCCAATTGCATTGATTGCTGTTAACAGAGTGTATGAAGTGCTTTCTGAATTTCCTTTAAAGATTGCGTAAGATGCCAAATATGTAGATGTCGCAGTAAGAGAATTTTCAGCAAAGGCACTTGCCAATGCAGTGAAGAGAAATCTAGGTTCCAAAAAATATCTCCAATTCAAAGAAGAGGTTAGGTACCATACAATCATTTCCTTTTTAGAACTGAATGGCTCGGTTACTGGCTTTTCTCTTTCACGAGCCAAAAATGATGAACAGACTAGACAGCAACCACATATTAATGCAAAAATTCTAATTGCCCATTCGAATCCTACTTCACCATACAATTTTCTTAGCATGATTGGGAAGATGACACCACCAACAGAACCACCTATAGTGGCAATACAGGTTGCAATGCCTCTTTTCCTTAAGAACCAGGTAGCGACACTTCCCACTAATGGAGTAATCAAGAAACCTGAACCTAGCCCGCAAGTGACAGAGAATGCTAGCATAAATTGCCAAACAGTTGTACAATTTGCAGTTGCCACTAGTCCACTTAAGAATAGAATAGAACCAATAATATGTGGGTAAAATCCACCATTTCTATCGAAATAGCTTCCTGTTAAAATTGTTCCAAAACATGTCACTGCCAAGAAAATGGAAAAAATCCATGAAGTTGTTGATAATTCTACGTCTGCCAATTGATGCGATTTAATATAGGATTCCAAAGCACCTAATGAGTTAAAGATACCATAAACAGGAATTAAACCGACGAATGAGCCGAATACTACAAGCCAAGCTTCCCAACCACCATCTGGTATGTTATCATCATGTTCCATTACCCATTCTTCATCGGCGGAATCGTCTGTATTTGGGCCAAGTTCAGTACCCGTTTCAATAATGGAACCCTTGTCTTTCTCATCACTAGTCAATATACCAGCTTTACGAAGCTCATGTTCAACTACTGGAGTCGAGTAACCGTGACTAGAGCTCGCGACTTGATTTGGATGGCCCATGCCTTCCATAAAATCGAACTCTACGTCATCTCCTGCTTTTTTAGATTCTTTTGATTTATTTAATTTAAAGTTGGTGAAGATATCAGCACCCAAGTTTAGACTCTGTAATCCAACCATTATGGATATATTTATTGTAATATCTGTCTTCTCAAGATTTTACGGAAATTAATAAAGATCTAACTAACAGATTTCAAATTAAACCATTTAAGTTCTGAAAGAAAATATCTTTTAAGATTATAGTGTTTATATAAATAATGATCTTGATATTTTTGTATGTCATAATATAATTAAATACAATTGAGATTGAAACCGTGGTACCCTAATTAACAATTTTTTTTCAGTTTCATTGCTAATTTGTCAACCTCAATCTTGCCAATGAGTAATACCAGGATAGCCATATATAAAATGCGATGCCCCTAAAAAAACTATGCACAACATTTCCGAAGTGACAGCATAGAATTTACAATCTTTAACTCTAGTCGAATATTTCTCAAACGAACTCTCATGTTAACGGCAAGTGTAATCTAATAACTTAGCATAAATTGTTACTCAATCAATAAAATTTGAGAGATTGGAGTGGACGCATCTTAACGTTCCAAGCTCGACAACTTATGAGGTTACAATAATTAACGGAAATTCATAGCGTATTTGATAATGAGATATAGCTCGTTACTTTTCCTCCTTCGATAGATTTTTTTTTTTCGATTTATCCCAAAAATTCCAATGCAATATAATTAACTATGCATGGAAGTCGAGTCTCTGTGATCCTGTTACAACTGTTAAATAATTTCTTCAGCTTCTTGTTTATTCCAGAAGATCTTGTCACTAGAATTGAACAAAGCCAGTTGGTGAATTGCTTCATTTGTCACTCGAACAATTGTTGCCAGAGGTTATTTCCTATGTGCAAAAAAAGAAATGTGACCTTTTTGTTAATAAGTTTCTTTTTCTACTCGAGAAATGAAAAGAAACGTTTGGGTAACAAAAGTGCGTACAACAACTTACTTTTGAAGGATAAACACAAAAACAAAATATTTTTTTTGCCTGAAAAAAGAAACAGCAGAGAGAATGTAGATTTCGACAAATCGATTTCCTATTTCAGACATACCGCTACCGGCTGTAATATTTAATTGATAGCGCCATGCATATTGGCATATTTGATATAAAGCTAATCAATTCATCGATATCTTGACTCAATACCTTTGAAATAGACTTGTTTTAAGCATTAAAAACTATGAATTGCTGATAAAGTTGAGTTTTATTATATGATACATGATGGGTAAAGGGTTATAATTTCCTACCTATCAACCTATAAATATATATAAATGTATTTACACATACTTTTATATTGATAATACCTGTATAAATGAAGGTGGATTTGATGCACTGGATTATTATTTCTTGGAATTACGAAGTTTCTTCTCTCTTTCGTATTTGTTCTTTTCAGCACCTTCTTCAGTACTGATGGTATTGATAATACGAGCCATCTTGGCGTGGTATTCTTCTGAGCTCTTCTTTTGTTGGTTGATTCTTTGTCTTGCTTCGAATCTGGTATCTTTACGCATTTCTTTCAACATGAACTTACGTTCTTTCTTCACTTGTGCCTTCATCTTGTTGATTTCACTTCTTGTTCTATCTGGATCGTAAGACTTCTTGTCTGGGTTGAAACTTTCTTCGAATTTAGGAGCATGTGATGGGATCGATGCTGGTTTGTGGTCTTGTAGAGTCAATGGAAGATGTTCATTGAATTTGGATAATTTCTTTATTTTGTCCAAGATTTGAGATGATAACGTTAGTTCTGGGAATTGTTCAACGTAACACTCCAAAATTGGGGTCAAACTTAACATTAACTCTTGATATGCTGAAAAATTCTTCCAAATATCAGTAATAGCCATATTAATTGTGCCCAATAGATTTAGTAACAAAGTCTTCTGCAATTCAGCATTTGACTCTTCACTTCTATTTTCTTCAAATATTCTATGAAGTTGTATAGATTCAGAAATGAATCCATCTAATTTAGTATCATTAGGTAAAGCTAATTCATTTGAGTCAACTCTAATTTGTATGTTTTCATGTTCTGGAAGCAATGAAGTCAATGCCTTCTCAACAAAATATAATAACTCTGGAACCAATCTCTTAGAAAGACGTTGGTATTTCAAAATGATTTTTGATAAAGTGGCACCAAATAGTAATCTATCAATTGAATTGAACTTAAGTTGTTCTAACATTTCTGCCATTACAACAGAACAAGGTGTCACAACAAGATGGTATTGATCAGATGTTGAATAAATCATACCAATTATGCTAAAGAATATTAAATCAGAAATTTTGATCTTTGTCATACTTCTAGATTTAAATCTTTCATGTATCTCTGTGGTTATCTCACGACAAGTCTCAGATAGATCTCTGTTGTATTTTTCAGATAATGTTTTCAAAACCGAAATTAATGAATTTTGTACTTCCTTGAATGTCGCAATATCTTTAGAATAGTTTTGATCAGCTAAAAATAAGATGTGTCTCAATAATATTCCTGTGAATCTACCTAATCTTTCCTTATTACCTTCTGCTAGTTTCGGTTGAGTTGCTTTGACAATTTTCCTAATAAGTTTTGGCTGTTCTTCTAACTTGAATTTATCGAAATGTAACAATAGTTGTTTATGAGATGATGGACACGTTGTCGAAACCGATTTATGACCTTCTTCATCGCTATCATTTTCAAACTTGATATCATCATCTGAGTCGGCGATGGATTCATTATCTTCACCCATTTCATCTTCTTCCTCACTTCCCCAGAAGTCGTTATCTAAATCTTCAACACCTCTTTCTTCACCTTCCTCATTTTCGACTATACCATTCATTCTATCTAATCTTTGTTGTTCTAGTTTCTTCTTTTGAATTTCTTGTTCAGTTAGAATTTCTTCTTCAGTCTTTGTTCTATCAGTTGGGACAGCTCTTTTTTCCATGAGCAATTCCTTCACTTTAACATCATAGTCTTTATCGACAGTAGGCTTCTCTTCATTATTGTCCTTCTTTTCAACTTGAACACCTCTTAATTCCGACATAATATCGTCAAAGTTATCATCCAGATCATCAATTTGAACCTCCATTTTTTCATGGGCCTTCTGTCTTTCATGCTTATAGAACTTGGATTTAGCAATAACTTCTTTCATTACCTCTGCTTTAGTCTTCTTTCTTGCTGGGCCCAAATCATCACCCAGGGCACCTCCATCAAGGGAACGCTTCAAACCATCACCGTCATTATCTGAACCAACACCTAAATCACCGCTGTCAAATCCTAAAGATTTACCCATATGTGTCAAACTATTACCAAACATATCATTACCAAAACCTTCATCTTCATCTTCATCTAGATTGAAAAGGTTTTGCTTCTTCTTTGATTGTGCCTGTCTTTCCTTAGTGAAACGTTCCAACATTTTTTCTTCTTCAGTCATGTGCTTGTTCTTTTCACCAAAACGTTTATCCATAAAGGCACCAGTTCTGTTCTTTGTCGAATTCTTCATCTCCAAAGCAACCTTTCTCTGCTCTTCACCAATCTGTTTAGAGATACCTGGTTTCCCTACTGCAACCATTTTATCTTTCTCATTCTTAACCATATTGTTCTTCTTGTTTTTGGATGCCTTAACTTCAAAGGGATTGAAATCCTCTCTAATCTTGGCCAAGATTTTAGCCTTTTCTTCACGATCATACTCTTTAGCTTGTCTCTTTGAATTTTTCTTATTCTTTTTGATATTGCTTTGGCCTGTCAAACCATGAGCCTTTAAAGCCGCCTTCAAATTCTTCAACTGAGACCCAGCCATCTCTACAATTTCTTCACTAATACAGCTCTGATATGTCTATCGGCACCAGGACTCGTAATCCTAACCAAGACCCAGAAACCTTAGATCAATCCAACTTTTATACTTTTATCCTACAATCTTAAAGCTCATCTCATCGCATCTCATCGAATTTCGAGTTCGAATTTTTCCAAAAAGTTTTTCACTTTATTATGGCACGCAACGTATTTAGTGATGTTATTTCGAGATGATGAGAAACGTCATAATTACCAGGCAATGGACGTATATCAGACATCAAATAATGTTAATCCAAGTCATTTGAAGGTCTGTTTTGTGTGTCTAAACATTAAACAATACGTTTAAATCTCTATTCCCATCTTCAATTGGCATTTTAGCCCTTCTCTATACCATTTTCCGTTGCTTACATATCCACTTCTCAGATATAAAGTGCTAAAACCAGCACAATTGATTTAGCTATAGCATTGACTCTTTTATTTTATTTTATTTTGGGCAGGTGTAAATATGGGCTATTCTGTACACTCAGGGAGGAAATCCCAGGATCCTAACCAGTTGGAGGCAATTCTTGCAATGAATCTTTTCATGAACTTGACGTTTAATTAAATAAATACGCTTTCAATTGGGATAATTTACACCCAGAGAAACTATATACATATATATATATATCCTTTCTTTGCATGTTATAACCCATGTGTTAAAGTGATGGTTTTCTTTTATAGAAACAGCTTAATTTGTACTTTACTTTCTGATAAATGAATTATCGTCGGCGGCTAAAATTCACCTTTTATCCTAAAGGGCGGGTAACAGAATGACACCATATATATAAAAGGAACCGTCACTCTAAGAACTTTCCTCATTTCTTATTCACCACTGTCTCCAGGATAAGAATTTAACAATGAAAACTATATCAGAGAGGTCAGGGAGTACACTAGGGTGCTGAGATGTTGTTTAAAGTAGGAAGGTTCAGTTTGGTTGGTTTTAATGGCATTGCTTATTAGTGGACATAAGTGGAGTAAAAGTGACAGTCGATCTTTTGAATGATTGCACTGAAGCCAAGAAAGGAGAGGCAAGAAAGGAGAGGCAAGAAAGAAACGGTATTTGATTTATTCCAAGCACTCTGGATTAATGAAACCAGTGTCATTTAATAGATGAAATTACCGGGATCATAATTTGTCCAGAACGGTTTGATTAGTTGATAAGTTCTATGATTATAGAGTGGTTTCCTTATTTTTCTTTCCAGAAAGTCATTCTGAAATAGACCATCCAAAATTATCTTCAAGTCATATAAGTATGGATGCTGTGACTGAAAAATCAGTTGTTCTATGCTTCAAGATGGGTTTATCTCCCATAGTTTTGGAAGAGTCAAGTACTAGGATTATCCATTTTTATGAATCGATCACGTGAGAAGGCATCGTTATTCACGTGACATACCGTTTTAGGTTAAAATGAAAATTTTCACCTTTAACAAAAATTTGTGGAATGAGATGAGCTTACTTCAATGGCAATGGAAATAGTAAAGCCATCACATATATTAAATGGAATAAGTTACAATTTTAGTTATATCTTGGTTGAAAAGCCTTGAAAATTGCAGGTTTTTTTGCACAATCAATCAGGAACTTATATTTGAAGGAATCACTCGTATAAATATCCATCTTACCGTCGAAAGAAGAATAGAATATTTTGAGATGAGCAATTCATTAGAAGAACGTCTACGATCAAATTCTAATGCCTTTGATGGTCTGCTTTGCTTGATTCCAGCTAAGTATTATTACGATGATGCTACCAAAGATCAATGGAAGGCAAAGAAGAAGTCCAAAGAGCAGCAGAGATCTGACAAGATGAGCAAGTTGAACCCAGATGATGAATCAACTGACGATAAGTTGACTGCTCTTCAAGTGCTGGAAAAGAAACAGAAATCTGCTAAACCTGTTGTTTTACCAGGTGAAAAGTTTAAGAAAATAAAAGAGCAACAAGAAGCTAAGAAGACACAACAAAAGCAAGGAAACGTAAACTCAAATGCGGATGATGATGAAGAAGAGGAAGAAGAAGAGGTAAATGTGATATTTGATGATGATGGAAATGAAGTCAAAGATTCAGATGCAAGCATATCAGATTCAACTGAATCTAATGAAGCTGAAACTGCTGAGATGGAAACCCCAGTTGAAAATGTCAAGAAACCAGAACCTACAAATTCAAAGAAAGAAAAGAAAGCAGTGGGTGAAAACGATAAATTAAAGAAGCAGAAAAACTTGGATAATTTACGTTCTATCCTTCAATCAAGAATTCAACAAATGAGAGAAAAGAGAAAAGCTCCAGGTACTAGAGTTGACGGTGCCCCAAGTTCAAGAGAAGCTATCTTAGAACAAAGAAAACACAAAGCTACTTTGAGAAAAGAGAAAAAGGAGATAGAAAATACTAACAAAAGTGATTCTGAAGATGATGATGATGAAGAAGATCTTGATGATATCAATGACGATATTGATGATGATATCACTTCCCAAAGTTCCAAAAAACGTAAAATGAATGATCATTTGGCAAAGGATATCATGTTCCAAAATATCGAATTCGATGATGGTGACAGAGCAACTTCTGATTTACAACGTATAAGGAAGGCCCCAAAGAATTCAGGTCCTGCCAAGAACGATATAAAAGCACATCTAAAGTTATTAGAAGCCAAGAAGAATAAATTGGAGTCTAAAGATGAACTTGAACAGATAAAACTGAAAGAAAAAGAAAAATGGCAAAAAACAATGTTACTAGCAGAAGGTGTTAAATTAAAGAATGATGAGAAATTATTACGAAAGGCATTGAAGAGAAAGGAAACTAAGAAAAGAAAGTCTGCTATAGAGTGGAAAGAACGTCAAAGAGCTGTATCTGCTACTATCTCAGAAAGACAAAAGAGAAGAGAAGAAAACTTACAAATTAGAAAAGACAACAAAGGTAAGAAGAGATCTAAACAACAAAAGATGAAACGTAAATATACTGGTACAGTAGCCGCCAAATTACCAAAGAAGCAAAAAAGAGCCGGTTTTGAAGGGCAAATAAAATCTGGCATAAAGAAATAGTCATCGTTAAATCAGGTAGTTTAATCCTATAAAATTAACACACCCTCACCCAAATCATTATGTATTTATAAACTTAAGCATATGTATACCTATATATATGTACATGATAAAAATATAATTCAGTACATTATCTCTAAATTTTTACAATAACTTTTCGTTATTCAGCAATTTTGAAATATAAGTCATAGTGAAGCTTGCATCCTGGATTGAAATGTGCATGACATTTTGGACAGGAAAGCTTTGAATCACAGAATTCACTATTTCTATACTCATCAAACGTCATAGCATACTTGCAAACTCCACATAAAATCACTTTCTCTTGACAATTCCCATTAATAGTATAACGTTCAACTTCATGAGTAACCAATTCTTGATGACATGTATAGCAACAGTAGTAAGCCTCACAGCATTTGAACTTCAATGCAATTACATCTAGTGGAGAGTGCCAATGTACACATCTAGACTCGTTATCAACCGTCTTCCCCTTGATAATGTTTAACTCTTCCATGGTTGATTCATTCCATGGTGGTCATATGGTGGGTGCTGTTGATTGATCCATAATGAAGTAACTAACTTGCCAATTTTTTATTCAAAGCGATGAGGTCATGTTAAGCTACAAAAGTACTAAAGAAGGATGTTCAAAGAAGTGATCAATGGCCTAAATGTATCGACCAAGAGGTATTAATTACCCAATAAAGAATTACAATATATTTAATGTAAATTCATTTGGTTCAAATTCAAGTGCTTTTTGTTATCATGGTGATTAATATGCTTCAATCTGTTCTATTCTTATTCTGTCAAAAATATATATAATTATCAACACTACAGAAAATAAACTAACTCAGTAAACTAGTTCTTTATGCTCGAAACTGCAAAATCCATGTCAGATTTAGACAGTTCAATTAAAGCATTATTCAATTTCTATAATATGTGGGAAAATTCTAATGATTTATAGTTCTGAAACATTTATTGTTTTAATTTAAATTACAGGAAATATATGAAAATGAACCAATATTTAGATTTATGCACACTATATCAAAATGTATTTCAAATTGATAATGGAAATATAATGTATAATGTTTAGAAATATATGAAAATGTGCTGAAATGACTTTGGAAATTATGAAATGCTTAGAAATACACTTGAAAAAAAATAATAATATCATTGGTAACAATGATTTTTAATTTATCTTCTATCTTAATATTATAGTATACCACTTTTCTTCAAGTTTTGCTGTATTATAAGGTCTGTGACTGCACTCAACACAAATTTCATTGTTTGAGTATCAGTGGCACAAGTTCTCTTCACATATATAGGTTTATTCGATCGGTTTAGACTTAAGAAGATCTTTTCAAAATATTTTATACCTGCTTCTGAATCACCTAGACGACCTTGGTAATCTGGGAAATATTTTCTTATTGGAACCTTTCTAACCTTTTCTTCAAATAGATCCATTTTGTTTAAAAATAAAATAAATGGTGTGTCTTTAAACCATTTGGAGTTTAATAAAGTATCGAATAGCATGATGGATTCGTGCATTCTGTTTACCCTTTCATCTTCAAATAACATCTGATCATATTCACTTAGTGCTAAGACGAAACATACTGCAGTGATACCCTCGAAACAATGAATCCATTTTTTTCTTTCTGATCTTTGACCACCTGCATCTAAAACCTTGAATTTAGAAGCACCAATGCTGAAATCAGTTTCTGTAATACCTGTAGTCTTAATACGACCTTTCAAAATATCTTCATCTGTGCATACATAACCAGGTTCTGCAAATTTCCCTACATTGTCAAAATAATAGGATGCTGAACCTTCCAATTGGAATTCATTTGATCTTGCAAAACATTGCTTGATACCTTGATCCTTCGACCAAAGAAGACTAATTGACGATGCAATATCGTGATTGCTAAAGCTTTTTGGGTTAGGTTTTGGTTGGTTTTTCACAAACATCTTTTCATCACCTTCTTCATTTAAATTTTTCGAAATTTCTTCGTAATTGATACTATTCTTATCAGATTTATCAGAACCTGAATAACTATTTTTCTCTTCATCATCAAAGGCTTTAGCTTTACCGGTACTTTGTATACGTCTTCTATTTTCAGATCTTTCTGAATATTTTAAAACATAATCATTCAAAAATTCCGAACCACCAGCAACACTGGTATCGATCAAATCCAATGCTTTAGTATTCAAGATCATTCTCTTGGCTTCAAATAGTGGTCTATTTTCAGGATTATCACATTCCAATGGGATACCCAATTTACGAGCTTGAATGATTAAAATCTTCATTGATTGAATGGCATCTGCCCAGATGACTTGTGAATATTGTAACCTTTCTTGATAAGTGAACCCACCTTGATGTAATAATCTCAATTGTTTTAAAACTGTCGATTTACGAGACTCACCAGCACCTAACAGCAATAATTTTATTTCATTCTTTTCTTGTTGCTTACCCATTTGCAATGATTGTTCGATTGCGTCGTTGGCTTTTTGACTTTGCAAGAATGGGTCCTCTTCATCCTCTATATAAGGTGTACTTGCTGTGCACCCCATTGTGTTGATTATTGGTAATAGTTGTGACTGTGATAATAAAAAACGTTAGTTCCTGATATTCTTGTGGGGCAATCGAAGACTAATGAACTGGTATTTCACCTTGCTATATTATTATTACTATTGTTGTTGTTGTTGATATGTTTTGTCAAAGAATACCTGTCCTTTTAATATATAAAAACAATCCACACTGACACCATCCACCTATAGCAGTTCCAAGTAGTTATACCAGTTAATAAATACTAGTTTTATTCAATCTTCAATTCCTTTCAACTAATAGTTATAAATAATCTAAACTTCAAAAGGAGTGGCTCCCAAGATTGGGATAAAATAAAATAATTTAGATTCAATTAGGCAACATACTTATTGAAGCAATAAATTTTTTTCCTAACCCACTACGTTTCTTACTTCGATTGATATCCAAACATTTTCATAATTATAAAATTTTATTCCCACTGTCGTCAGGCAAACCTAATCAGTTTCCCAATGTGCTGAACTATCTTAACAATATCAACTTCAATCATAGCACCAGCATTCCAAATAGACATAGGAGGCCTCATCACTCAAGACAAGCTAAAGAGAAACATGAAACATCATCAACTGCTGTTTGAAACATACTAGATGAAACAACTCTAATCAAATTCTTCTCTTCTCTACTGCTTCTACGCCAATTGTCTCCGATTTTTTGATGTAAAATTTAACATGGCCAATTGCCTACGTAATTTATTCCATCAAAATGATGAACCTGGTCAACCAGACTTGGTCCAAAAGAAAAAAAGATTTCTTGGATGTACGTAGATAACAGCCAATGCAATACAGTTTGCTGAATTGCCAATCAGTATTGGAGTGTTTGGCTAGTCGTATCCACAGTTCATTGGGCCTCAAAAAGGTACTTCTTGGAAATATTAACAACAGGTATTGCTAATTAGCCCATTTGGTGTAGGTCCAGATAGGATGAGATCCGATATAGTTTCAATCATATGAATAATTACAATTGTATGCCAGTTACGATTGTAATTATTAAAACCAGGTGTTTATTTGGGGAGGAATGATATAGTTTAGCATTCCTGTCTATCTGATGAGAGCCCGTAGGATCAGAAGGAGCAGTATGCAGCAAGGTATAAATGAATTGCCGCTGCATATCACTAAGTAGATTGATATTTACTATGTATGCTGACTTTCATTATTTTGAGAGTTCACTGCTATTGTTAAATGAAGAAATCCTAAGGTTCAAAGGGTTTGGCCGATTTCATTCCTCCTATTCTTCTCCTTGCATTAAACCTACTATTTTTAATGAATCTCAATTGGGAATAAATAATCTTTGAAACCAACTTGAATCATCAACCTGTAGGCAACAGATTGACCTCATTGTCCCATCATCATCGAAAGTTTCATATCTTATTTAACTCTTGAAGCTTGATTATTAATCGCGTTAGATTACCAATTCAATTTGGCTATTATTACTAATAATATTCCACTCAAATTACAAGATTAGCACTCAAGGCAAGCAAACACACTCTTGGATTTCAAAATTACCAAGCAATTGATTCTCATAAACCTCTTATACATCCTCTAAAAACAGCTTTTAAAACCGCTGCTCATCTCTTGATCTAGCAAGAATTTTTCAGCTAGAAGGCCTTTAAAATGAAACTTTTATTGAAAGGTTTCATAGTTAATATTGATTGAACAATATACCTTTGAGAGCTATAAGAAGGTATAGATTAGCTATTCAAGTGCCAAGGTTGGTTGCTGAAGGTGTATTGAGTCGTTTATAATTAGTTTTCCTAGTTTGGTTGATGATGAGTGATGAAGAAATGAGTTCAAACAAGAACCAAGATCGCACGTTGAGTTCGAACAGTAATTGGTTCTCATTCTTATGGAGTCCATCTAATAAAACTCCTACATCTTTGGAAGGTGTTGGTGGATCTTCTAGCATGTGTCCTGTTAATCATGGTGATTCAGTTGGGGCATCCATGGATATTCCAGAAGGTCATCCGAAGATAGAAGGTTATTTTGGTTCAGATGCCAAATGTCCTGTTGATGATGATGCTAAAAAGATATGGTTATTGCAAAATGACAAGAAAAAACATACTGGTGTGATTCTACAAAGTGCTCCAATTGATATAGAATGTTCTTCTGATGCGATTCCAGCTCATCCGGTTTACAAGACTGATGTGAAATTGCCAGATCATAGGGAGTTATCGTCGATTCCAAGAACAGGAGCCTCTTCCAACTGGGTTTACCCATCAGAGAAGCAGTTTTATGAGGCTATGGTTCGTAAGAATTGGGATCCTGAGGCTGATGATATGAAAGTTGTGGTCCCCATCCATAATCAAGTTAATGAACGTGTATGGAACTACATCAAAAGGTGGGAAGAGAATGAGGATAGCGAAAGCTGTGGTGGACTTAAGTTAACTAGCTTTAAAGGTGACTCCAAGAAGCTAACCCCTAGAGCTTGGATCAGAAGCACTTTGTTGGGATATTCTAAACCGTTTGACAGGCACGACTGGACCATCAATAGATGTGGGAAAGACATTGATTATGTGATCGATTTCTACACAAACGATACTGAAGATAAGTCAGTCCCAGATATATATCTTGATGTTCGCCCTAAATTAAATACTTATGAAGGTATAAGGTTAAGGGTATTAAAGTCTCTAGGGTATTGAGTATTGAAATCTCTGGGGCACTGAGTCTCTGCATCTCACAATTCCATCGTCGTTATAATCCAACACCGTCAAATAACAAACAAAGAAACATTGTAAATAAACAAGAGAATACTTCTCTGTTCTTAAGATATATTCAAATCTAAATACTTATACATAGAATTCAATAGATTCATTTATTCACATTAATAATATTACTATTGTTGCAACTCATTCTTATGTAAACTATATGGTAGAAGTAGAAACAAGTATATACAGGAAAAGGTGACAAACACTACTCACCAGACACAGAGGACACCTCAGATGTACCATTAGTCGTGCTTATAACTTACCAGCACCGTTGAAAGTTTGGCCCATTGTTTGCATTTGCTCACCAACTTTGACATTTGTTTCAAAATACTTGGAAACACATCTATCCAAACAGTTGGCTTCAGTCTTATCAAGGGCACCATCAGCATAGTTGGCATTGTTAATGCACTTCTTGTGACAGTTGTCCACTAGCTTATTGAACATATCAGTAACCAAATCTAATTCTGATTCAGCATTTTGAATCTTTTGTGCTGAAGATAATTGTGGTTGACCGCCTCCTAAACCTAAAAATGACATCTTGCTGAGTTTTGTATCTGATTTCGTTGGATTCAAAAGTCCCTTCAATCTATTCAGGCTTCAAACTATGCTTATCTTTAGTTTTCTTTTATAACCTTTAATATGTTCTCTGTCAGAACTAAATTTTGTTGTCCGTCTTGAAGAAACATCAAATTTTCAGTGGGGTATAAAAGCTTACCCGGCGACGACTACGCTACGGTAATAGCATTTGAAGATGTTGAATTAGTTGCAATTAGGTACATAATCTATATAAAATGGGGCATGTATCGCTAACCCTGGATTGTTGTTCATTATAAAATGTGGTGTGGGAATTGTCATTAATTTATGGATGGGATTGGTTCATTAGATTTTTCATTGACGACATCATCATCATCGTCTTCATCGTCGTCATCGTCGTCATCGTCATCATCGTCGTCGTCATCGTCGTCATCATCGTCTTCATCTTCATTTCTACATTCTTCATTCTCATCATCCTCATCTTCATCTTCATCTTCGTCTTCTTCGTTTTCGTCTTCGTCTTCGTCTTCTTCATCATTTTGTTCACGAGACTTCTTTACTTCAGAGATTTTTTGTCGTAGTATCTCCACAATTTCATTCCATTCTCTCATCCCACCCATACCAATATCTCCACAAATAAGTACCTTTTCTACAGGTTTCAAAACTGTCACAAATGGTGCGTCTTCTTGTAACATATTTAAGTGTTTTTTTGTCATTGGATTGGTATACATCAAAGTGTTCATTGCTGGTGCTACGACCACTGGTGTATTAGATGACCATCCTCTAAAAATAGATGTTAATAAGTTGTTACAGATACCATTTGCCAGTTTAGCTAATGTATTAGCTGATAGTGGAGCTATCAGGAAGATATCTGCCCATTTCCGTAACTCTTGATGTAGCACTGGATCGTTGATCTTTCTCGATGCCAACCACTCATCTTCTTCTCTCCAAATCTTAACATGTGTTGAAATCTTCAAACCTCTCAAGAAATGTTCAGCAGGTTTTGTTACTACCAACTGTATTGAAATTTTCTCTGGAGAATAAATTTTAAATAATTTATCGATTAATAATGGAACTTTTATAGTCGCTACAGATCCAGTGGCGGCAATTAATATATGGAATTTCTTGTCGTCTTGTTTCTGTAAAAATTCAGTAAAAGGTATTTGAGGTCCAGTTGGAGGAGAAAAACGTTCTTTTGTATTAACTTTGTTGCTGGTTACGGTAGACAGCGGAGTTAATGGGATCGGTTCCTCTAATTGTTCCTTATCTGCTTCAAAGTATATGAAATCACCAGGCATATGAACAATGCAGCTTTTTTCGCCTGTTTCCTCCTGTTTTGTCTTTTCAGTCTCTAAGTTGGATAAAATGGACCCACTGACTTTTTTGATTAAATTATCAGAACTACCATTTGGAGATGCCAATTGCGAAGTTCTGCCGTTTGCAGGCTTTGACGATATAGAGTATCTGTGATGGGGGATCTTCTCATTATCCGAAGTTGTAAAGGAGACTACTGTTCCTGTAGCAGACACAGATCCATTGGCGAAAATGCTGTTTGACGCAGCCAGATTGTTGGCAGGCTTTGTAGGAAAATTCAACATGACATTACTGTTTTGAGTTGAGTTTGTAATATTGCTATCATTTGAAGCCATAACATATAGCTTGTCGGTATTTTCGGTGGCCTGGAAAGATTCATTCAGCTCCATCGATGTTAACATCTTGTTTATCTGACTTAAATCAGCAGGGGGAGTGGTGTTGCGTCTATTTGGGTTTTGGGAATCAGTTAAAGAGGTAGACCTACTATTTAATATTGAAACAGGTTTTGGTGGTTCATTGGAGCTAGTTGCTCCTGACGAAATTTTGTCAGGATCAAAATTTTGCAATTCTGCCATGACTAGCTAATCAAATTAGAAGATTTTGCAGCTTAGGTTGGGGGTTATCAAGTCTTGGCCGTGTATATAAATTTTTATTAACACACTTTCTGTATACTTTGTAAAAATCAATATTATTAATTAAAATATCATCCCAGTAAATCCTCTCTTCTCTTAACCATCACCTCAATTTTTTTTTCCTATAAATTTTTAATACCAAACCCAGTTGTAAGCAATCCTCTCTATCACAGGAAGGAGTCGTCGGTAACAAGCTGAAGGATTTCTAATCCCATGAACCACACTCAACGAGACTTTCCGGAACACTCTCTCTCTTGAGAAGGCAAATTTTCATCCTCCCATTTCCATCCATCGATTTCCCACTAGCTAACTATAGCAAAGGTCCTATTCCAAAAATAAAAACAGCGTTAAAAATGACGCTGCTGCTTTTGGAGGATAAACGAGGAACCACAACATTTGTCACGTGGATATCACGTGTACCACAGAGATTCTATAAAATGAATCCCGTCACTATACAAATAAAACCCACCAACCCCCCAATGTAATCCTGCAACCCATCAACCCAAGTCACTTAACCAACCTTTGCTTGTATACCACCGATCTTTAAAAACAGTACCCTTTCCATAAGTGACAAGCACTTTTATGTCTTTCCCATTCTCAGGTCCCGAGTATTTATACTTCCAAATATCCCAACCATCAACAAAAATAAAAACAGCCGCCGATGGCTTCATTGTGATGGATGGGAATGAAGAGTATAAGAAGACAGCTATAACAATTACTGGAACTCTGTTTAAAAAGGTTGAGAATCTCATAGAATTATGCAGGTCCTCACAGCATGTTTCATCTCTATTATTTTGTAAAGTGATTTGGATTGGACGTCTTGATTATTATCTAATGATTATCTAATTGTCTATAAAGCATTGCTACTATATATATACTTCTGCATGTTGGCCATACAGAGAGTTGATGCTCTCTTGGGATTGTAGAAACCGTGAGGAAAGGGTAGTGTGTTCGTGTTTGGACTGATTTCTGGGTGGACTGTTCTCTTGGAGGTTATCCTTCTTAGAGGCAGTATTGATTCCCAGCAGGGATAAAACTGAAAGCTCGAGTCTTTTAATCATGCTGTTTCCTTCCCAGTCAGATCTTCCAAACGAAACCAGTGATATATCTGTTATATCTGGATTCCCGTCGTCCAGTTCCAATTCTGACCCTAAGTTATCTTCATCTGGCACTCTTTCACTGCCTGAATCGGTGTCGATATCGGTGTATTCATCTGTTGTAGTGGAACATATACTAATTCCACTGTCATGTCGATGATGGCCTAATCCAAATGACAGATCCTGGCTGATATCTTTTCCGTCACTGATGAACCTTTCTGATCTGATGGTCTCTCTGAATTGACGGAACTGCACTTGACTTGGACATTCACAGCCGTCAAGGTGAAGGTCCTCTGAACACTGATGACAAGGTCTGTTTCTGATAGAGCCTTCAAATAGAACAGGAATCCCAGGTGGACTTGCTGTTCCATAAGTAACTGGTGTGATGCAGACCGAATCGAATGACGCATCTTGGCGTATTGGACTCGATCCAGTTCTTCTCGCGATGCTCCTTGGGGGATCAGGCACCTTCTTGTTTTTCCATCTCCTAATTGTGTGATATTTATAATCTTGAGACTCAAACTTCTGATCACTTGCCTTTGACTTCGATTTTGACCTTGACCTTGACCTCGACCTCGACCTCGACCTTGGTTTCGATGGTGGTCGCGATGGTGGTCTTGGTTTGCTTCTCCCAAAATAGCGTCGCCAGAAATGCTGTCTCTCTCTTCTTGCTTCTACCTCTGCCATGGTAGCTTAAAACTGGTGCTCATCGTCCAATTAGAACAGTTCATTCAGCAACATGGTCAATTGCAAGTTTCAAATGATAGCCAGCTCTTATACCAGCTGCTGTCACTGCCGATTTGTGTCGCCAGTCACTTGTGGCAGGATTCTCATAATTACACGTTACCTCATGGGGG
>NW_001834603.1:0-45846 GCF_000150035.1 Vanderwaltozyma polyspora DSM 70294
GATCAACTACAACTTCTCGTTCATCAAGGTCTTCGAGATCCTCTACTAGATCTTCCACAACTTCCTTTTCTTCCTCAACCACAACTTCATCGTCATCATCGAGTTTCTTCCACTGAAGAAGAATCTACCTCCATCTTCACACCTACTGATTCTTCAACTCCATCAGAATCAGCTTCTGTCATAAGAACTCTGACCACTGAATTGGTAAATGGTACAAGCAGGGTCTCTGATATATACATCACTATCACTGCCACTGCTTCATCTACTGGTACCAACGACAACACTAATGGCCATAAAGGTCTATCAAGAAAGAATCGTAATATAATCATCGGTTGTGTTGTCGGTATTGGTGTACCTTTATTGATCGGTATTGCTATTGTGCTATACATCTTCTGCATACAATCGAAGAAAACTGATTTTATCGACTCCGATGGTAAAGTCGTCACTGCCTACAGTGCTAATAAATTGACCTTATGGTGGTACAAATTATTAGGTAAAGATGCCAGCCAAAAGTATGATACAAATTCTCCATTGGGATCAAGCAGTTCAGATTTGGATCAACAAATAAACGATAACACTTCGATCAATGATTTCGATTTGGACATGCTTCAGGCTAGAAGACATAATATAGCCAACCAAGGTACAATCAAAAGAAACAATACACAAGCTACTGCTACTGCTAACAAACCTGCGGTGAATCGTAATAGTACATTAACAGGTTCGACAAATAAGCATTCAAGTAACGGGTACTCGTCGATGTCAAACGATGAAGTTATAGATGAAGACAAACACTATAACAATAACAATGAAGAAGACGACGACGAAGAAGAAGACATTAACCTAAGAAATTTTTAGACAGCAGCATTCACAAAAGATTTTTATTTTTATTGAAAAAGAAGAAATCAAAATACTTTATTTTTGTTAAAGAACACTTATATTCAAAATTAAGCATTCCACTACATTCATTCATTTAACCAATCAGTCAATCAACCAATTTTAATAATTTAATACTAATCAGTCAATCCGCTTTCCTGTAAAGAAAAGAATACAAAATAAATCAAACTACAATACGGAAGACACTTAACGTTTATTTTTTTATCTGTATCCCTCTATACACACACGCTCTTTATGATTATATAAACTTAATACCATTGCATTTATTATTACTTCTCTTTGAAATTTTCTGTTGGGTAACATATCCATAAAATCCCAATTCCTCTTAACAGTTACTATATTTGGACGACCGAGCCAGCATTGGTCATCTCATATATTTGCCAATCAACCATATCCAATAGCCCAAGATCTTCAAATCCTAACTTCAACGTTAGCAATTTAGTTTCTTAAATTACTGTCATCTATCTTAATCTTCAAATTAGAGAGTTCTGGAGGTTGACAGTAGATGAGGACTAGAGGTTAGAAACCTCAAAGATACCTGCTATAAACTATATATATGATATTTAAGTAGTTGTATTGGTACTAGCTGTTTAAAATAAAAATATGATTGAATAGATATAAACTATCAAGCAGTTGGACTTATTCACTTTCTTAAATTATCCTTATATAGAAATCCCATAGAGTAGGATAGAAAATAATACCCGAATTGAGAAGACTATAGTCAGTTCAGCATTGTCTCAACATCAACTCAGAGGTCAAAGTCAACCTGAAGTACTGTGTTATTTGTATTGGTTAATACATCTAAATGGTTCCTGACACTTGGTACTGTTATGAAGCTAAGTGTCTCATGTGTTACCCTCACCAGGCCAGATATAAATTATAACTCTAATGATAATCACGTGGTACCCAATATACAACAGCGGGATCCATCTATATCACTGCTCACGAAACAAATAATCATAGGAATATGCTCTCACTGAATTTGAAATATTTAAGTATAGAGAGAGAATTGAATATGTATATATAACAAGAGATATCAAGGATGATTGATTAGAACAGTAGCATTCTGGTTAGATCCAAACTGTAATAGGTAATAAGATATTAGCAATGTCTAAATACGCATGGTATACAAGAGTCACTGATGCGGTTCATCGTTTGACTGTTTTGACTTTAGTTGGTGGATCTCTGTATATGAGTGGTGGATTAGTCTACACAATGTACATGAATGGTAAAAAGTATGAACAACAGCAACTTGCTTCTGGTTCCTCCAAATTGAGCAGCGATGAAGCTAGAGAATTGGAAGGTTCAGTAGCATCTTCTGAATAGACGCTGTTTCTTTTATCTTTTATTTTTTGTATGTACATAGAGAGAGAGAGAGAGAGAGACTAGGGAGATGATGTCTCAATTTTATATTTTAAGTTTGATTGCACTATTAATGGTTTTATTTCATTCATATACAGACATATTGAATTACACCTTTAATTTATTTATCAATTATTTAAGGACTTGTATATAGTTTAATGCTAAAGGTTTTTATGTTTTAGTGATTAGGTTTTGTAATTTTGTTTGTTTTTGAAACTCTTTTCTTGACCTTACTTTTACCATTGTGGTATATTTTGTTTTTAACCAAGTATTCCAATCTCTTGGCTGTACTTGCGGAATCCTCATAATTGATGTTGACAATATCTGCAACTTCATAAACTTCGTTGCAAACTGGACATTTCTTCTCACTGTCTCTCGAAATAATTCTTTTTGGTAAAACATCACCACATTTACTGATATATATAAATCTTACTTTGGGATTCTTGCCAAGTACATCATCCCCATAACCACACCGTATCTCTCCATTGGAAGATTGAATTATATTTTTCAATTCAATTACGTCGTTTAGTTTCTTTATATGTTTAAATTGCTCAACCTGTTGAGATGTATAATCCTCTTTCTCCGGAGTAAGCAGCCATTCCAGGACAGACTCTTTATTAAACAACTGACCCTTATAGTCACTAACTATAGGCACCAACAATGGCTTATTGCTCAATTTACAGTACTTCCAAATAGAGCCGTCTTGAAATTCTTTGACATTATCGTCACTAACCGGCTGATTAGTCGTATCCTTGTCTAACTCTAACTTCAAGTTATAAGACTTACTAAAAGATCCACCATCATTACCCATACTCAATAAGCTTGCAATACCACAGCTTGACCTTCTCCCATAACTGATCATCCATCGTTTCTTTCTTATATGTCATTCCATCCGTCTCTTTTATCAATGAGATGAGGTTTAGCTCATCTCTCGTCGTTTCTTTACTTTACATATTAAAAGTGAAATTTTACATAGTTAAGAGAAGTGATACAATATAAAGCCTTGATAGGAATCATAGATGGTAATGCAAGCAAGATGGAAGGTAGATACAATATGAACTATAACACGAACAGTACTAGTTACGATGATCGAGAAAGATGGTATGTTTTAGGTGTCTTTGTCTGGGTATTGACACATGATAATTCAGACTAAGTTTTAAAAATCGATAGCGAGGATTTATATACTAACAAAATGATAATTGATGTAGCCATTTTTATTACAAGGTTGGTGTATGCCGTCATGGGAACAAGTGTTCCAAGAAACACATCCCACCTGCCAATTCGAGGAGCATCGTGGTGCTAAATATGATTGCTTTCCAATCTGATGGCACTCGGATGAGCGATGTTGATTTTGATGGATATTACGAAGATGTGTTTATCGAGCTGTGTAAATTTGGTAAGATCAAGTCTTTTCTGATCACAGAGAATGGCAATGATCATCTGAGAGGCAACGTCTATGCGTTATATGACAATGTGCGTTCTGCCAAAGAGGCTAGAGATAGTCTGAATACGAGATGGTACAACGAGAAGCCATTGTATAGTGATCTGACACATATCGTTGATTTCAACGATGCTATTTGTAGGAAGTACGATGTTGGAAGCTGCGATAGAGGCAATGAGTGTAATTTCATGCATGTGAGAAGACCTTCGCCGTCGTTGAAGTCTGATTTGGACAGATCACAGGCCAAGAAATGGCAGAGCCAAGGCCAGAACTAGTTAAGACTAAAACCGACAAAATAAATCAAAATTGAAGCTAGAACTGCAACCGCCAAGTTGTCATGCCCTTGCTCTGTCCCCAGACGATAACCAATACCTCATCACTCATGGATGGTCCCCTCCCCTCATATAAAACTGGGAAGCGCAAACAACCCACGTGACCACCTATACACATCACGTGACATACATGATAACGGCAACACGTGATCATCCCATATGTACAGCAGTGTGTCTACATGTGTCAGGGTAACCCTCAATTTTTCCAGCGAAAGATCTCTCTGTCAGTTTTTGGTGGCAAAATTTGGAACATTGGAAAGTGAAGCATTAAGCAAATATATAAAGGTTATAACTACTCTATATTTGATATATATTAACTGTATATTTTGGTTCACAGCACCAAGAACAATTGGATACACAGCAAGGACGATCGCCGGTGATTGGATTCAAGTGTTAGGGACTGATTTAGCTGAAATTGTTTTTTTAGTTTAGGTTTTATTTTATTTTTTGGGTAAGCCTTTTTACTTCCATACTACTGAACTAGGTATATCTATATATATACACACATATATATACAGATACACATACACATACATACATTTATCAATTAGTGGTTATAATTCTAGGATATTCGTTGAGCGTGCATTGGTCTACAATTCACACAGATTTTGATATTTTAATTTATATATACATAAAGAGGCAGGAAATAAGCGATGGCTGATAGATATTCGTTTTCTTTGACTACTTTCTCTCCAAGTGGTAAACTGGGTCAGATTGACTATGCTTTGACTGCTGTCAAACAAGGTGTCACATCCTTGGGTATTAAAGCCACCAATGGTGTAATTATAGCTACTGAGAAGAAGAGTTCTTCTCCTTTGGCATTGACTGAAGATGTCTCGAAAATTTCTTTATTGACTCCTGATATCGGTGCTGTCTATTCAGGTATGGGTCCAGATTTTAGAGTCCTGGTTGATAAATCTAGAAAAGTGGCCCATACCAACTATAAAAGAATATACGGTGAATATCCACCAACTAAACTTTTAGTATCAGAAATCGCAAAAATTATGCAAGAAGCTACACAATCTGGTGGTGTTAGACCATTCGGTGTTTCTCTATTGGTCGCAGGTCACGATGAACACAATGGTTTCAGTTTATACCAAGTAGACCCTTCAGGTTCTTACTTCCCTTGGAAGGCCACTGCTATAGGGAAGGGTTCGATTGCTGCAAAGACCTTCTTGGAGAAAAGATGGAATAATGAATTGGAATTAGAAGATGCTATCCACATTGCTTTGCTAACGCTGAAAGAATCAGTAGAAGGTGAATTCAATGGGGACACTATCGAAATCGCCATCGTAGGTAACAACAATCAAGATATGTTGGGTTACAAAGGTACCGACGATAAGGGACCAAGATTCAGAAAATTGACTGCACAAGAAATTAATGACAGATTAGATGCTTTGTAAAACACCCTCCATTTCATTATATACTTGGAATTATTTACTAGATCTTATGTGTAGTTACGATAAATGCATATTTTAAAAATATTTTATATTATTACATTTTTATTCAATTCTTATTTTATTAATCTCTTTTGCATGGAAATTATGCTATTTGCTTTTAAAAACAAAAAAATATACATATACAATCTATCTCTAATCCATTTATTTTTGTTCTTGTTGTTTTTTGGCCATTTCCTCATGCTGCTTGACAGCCATTTGTCTTATTTGGGTCTCAATTGCTAGAGAGGATTGTGTCTTTTCCTTAATAATTGCTTGAATTTGACCTGATTCACCATTCAATTTTTCAATCTTTTTAGTATAAAATGCAATTGCTTCTTCTGCTGACTTCTCCACGTAATAACCAGTACCGATATCAACCATAAATTTCTGGTTATCCACAATCTTACCTGGAATATACAGAGATGAAGAAGCTGGAATCAATATTTTTTGGTCTTCATTTTCCTTTGCTGAGACACTCTTGACATCTTCAACACATTCTGCAAACTTGTTTCTGGCAACAACCAAAGCCTGCAAAGACTGTGTAAAATGTTGCAACTCTTGGTCAAACTGCTGCTTGACTAAAGTCAATTGTTCAGGATTTAATTTAGTTAAATCAACTATTTCAATTCAATTCAATTCAAATAATTCATAGTTAGTAATGGTTAAAGCTAAAGCAGAGCAAAAATAAAGAGGGAAACAGCACCTGAATCATAACATACTTTTTTGAGAAGACATCTTTGTCTATTTAACAATCAGATTCCTTGGATTATCTACTCCCAAACCCTCTATTCTTGCAAGATTAACTGTTCTTTGACAGGTTTGTCAAATATCGTTAAATTTTCATCTTTTAAGTTATGGCCGTTTCTACCATTTTTTGATATTGGTTACAAGAGAAACCATTACTATAGGTAGAACTATGACGATAACTATGATAAAACCATTGAAATGACATTATTATCAGCTCAATTGTATGAACTTGGGCTTCCTATAGATTAATTTACAATCTTGTCTGGTCAATTGTTGTTATTTTTCTATATAAAATGAGTATATATCGTTACATCTATTAAATATTAAAGTGCCAAGGTTATGATTACGAATCATGCTTTGATGACATCGGTACCGTTTTTATTACCATCTTTGGTCATTTTAGCACTCCTTGCACCAAATTGAATTGCTCTTTTAGGTTCCTGCGCAATGTCCCTCAATTGCAGTTTTTCCAATGCCAGCTTTCTCAGGATTCCTTTGTTCACTTTATAAGATATTGGAATCTGAGAAACTGAATACTGTATCACTTCTTCGTCTAAAAATGGATACCTTACCTCTACACCATTATCAGCAATTACTTTGTCATCACGATTTAAATTTCTGTCGTGTATGTTGTTGATCTGTCTGGTTAGTTCTACTGTAAGCTCTTCAATGGACTTATTGGCGAAACTATGATATCCGCCATAAAGTTCATCAGCCCCAAGACCACTGAAAAGGACAATGCCATTTCTATTATATTTATTTCTTTCGTTATCACTGTTCGTTACAAACCCATGGCCTCTGGATGCAAAATAAAAGGCAATTGCAATAGATAGATCCATTTCAGTTTGCTTGGGGTATATTAGATCCACAACTTTTGGTCTAACTCTTAAATATTCATCGTAAGGAACATCAACCTCAACTAAGCAGATATCTATATCTGGGTATAATTCTTGTATTATTTTATAACTATTGACTGCCAGTAATCTATCTGGTGTTTCATGTGGCATTTTCCCGGTTCTTGGATTTTCAAACCCTACGTTTAGTAATTCTAGTACTATGTTGGGACCTTTGTATTCAGTTTTAAGAACTTCACATATCAATGCCACGATAACAGAGCAATCCAAACCACCTGAAAACAGTATTGAAATTGGTGAATTTTCGATGTGTGTCGGATGAATAGAAAGCACCCTCTTTTTCACAGATTCATAAAGAGTTCCATATAACAATTCCATATATTGTGATTCATTCTCCAACTCATCAGTCATATCAGTTACTACATATTTATCTCTTATTACTTTGGTATCATCTAATGTATGAGTCTTTGTATCATATGTATAGATAACACCACCTAAGCAATCCACGAAAGTTCCTCTTGTCCCAGTGACACTGGATATAAACAGTTCGCCTGAATTTTCGTCAATAGAATAACATAAACTCCTTTTCCCAATGGTATCTCTACCAAAATATATATTTCCCTCTTTCAAATCATAAATTGTATAAGCAAATCCACCGTCCAATTTTCTAACTAGGCTGACCACATCGCCATCACAAGACTTCAACAATGAAACAATATATTGAGTATCATTGCCTGAAATCTCTGAATTGTACAGTTCCCCATTGAACTGTAAGACATATCTCTCATCAACTACAATACTTTGCCTAGTGAAAGGCTGTCTTAACGACAGAATAGATGAGAACCAACTGATTCCATGCTCCCTGTTGACCCTCAACGAGGAGTAATTGGGACCCCTAGAGACTATATAAGGAATAATCTCATTAAAAGTACCATCTCCATCGCTGCAAACCCTATCTCCAGAGTAACTTTCATCATATTCATGAACCTCATCGATGAGATCATTTCTAGATCCATCTAAAGAACCCAAATAATGCAATAGAATCCCACACATAATCAGCTACCAACTCTATCCAAACTAACCAAACTAACCAAAACCAATACTACAGAATCCAACAAACTGGTCAATTTAACCTCTTGACCAACCTTTCAATCACAAATACATCAAAGTTACCTCTGTTTCACATCTCATCTCATCTCATCGAAATTGGTGCTCATGAACTTTTTCAATATTTTCAGAGGCTTCCTTCCTGCCTGATGAGATAGAGAGAGAGGCCTTTGAAAAAATGGTGAAATATTTGATATTAACAAGTCATATAGTCAAGAAGAGTTAATTGGATAGGTATAAGGGTATAACAGTGCTGGTTTCCAAGGTTTGAGTGAGGATTCGTGTTATAATAGTGGTTGAGATGGATTCAAATCAAACAATTTTGGAAGAATTTGATCCATTACAGGGTAAAACCGGTTCTGATGAAGTCCAGGAGGATAAGGGTTCAAATGAAAAAAATTGTGATATTAAGGATGATGACGTGAGAGTAGAGGTTGCTGAAGAGGGTACTGAAGAGGTTTTGGAAGATAGTTTATATGATTTCCAATTGTTTATCAAACAGTTTAAGGATCCAAGAGCTGAACCGTTGGTAAAATATACCAAATCGTTTTTGAATAATTTTACAAGACAGAGGTTATGGACTGCTGAAGAACAGAAAAAATTGATTAATGATTTTAAAATATTTGTCTATGACAAGTTTAATTCATTTGAGCCCTTTCAGTCCATGGATGCAAGACATTTGCTCAATTCTCAGGAGGGTATTGAAAAATTGATTATGGGGAAATTGTATTTGTATTGTTTCTCGCCATGTCTAATAAAGACAAGACATTTAGACGAAGGTCATAAAAATGATTTAGAGGTTGATGCCAAATTAGTTGCCAAAATTGAAGAGTACAGTTTTATCAAGCCTCAAAATTTGGATATTACAGGTCCAATGGAAAAGAAGTTAGATAAATTTATTACAATTTCAGGGAATGAGTTAAACAAGATCAACAAGTTTAAAGCTCCTCGTGACAAAATGGTTAACATTCTGAATGCATGTAAAGTACTCTTTGGGATTTTAAAACATAATAAATTGGACCATAACGGTGCAGATAGTTTCATACCATTGTTAATTTTCACTATCTTAAAAGGTAACATTGAACATCTAGCTTCAAATGTAAAATACATTGAGAGATTTAGATATGAAGGATTCATTCGTGGTGAATCATCATACTACATTAGTAGTCTGCAAGCGGCTATAGATTTTATTATCAGTTTAGATAAATCCTCACTAACCATAACCGATGAAGTGGAGTTTGATAAATTATATGAGGAGAATAGAGAAACAATTGAACACAAGAAGAGGATCAAAGAAGATGAAATTATCGCGAGTGGGAAGAAAATTACAGATATTAAAAGAGATGTCTCACCTAGTGAGTATATCGTACGACCTTTAGATGAAGTGGCAAGTTCATTATACTCTAAAATCAATGAAATGTTCACCTTTAGCAATTCTGGGGAAGAGGAAACTTCTCAAGACGATTCCCAAGAGGGTGTGTTGCAAAGTAGTGATGAAGCTACTCAGATTTCAGAACTAGCTGAAATAATAGAAAGAGAAGAACACATGAATGTCTTTGAAAGTTTACAGTCTATGTTCCCAGATATAGAGAAGGAAATCATTGAAGATGTATGCATAGCCAAAAAGTATAGATTGGGGGTATGTGTTGATGTATTGCTATCATTTACAGATTGATATAGATCAATAGTGGATATTCATTCATAAGTTATATAAAAATCATCTCATTTAATGTAAATACAAACAGTATATATCGTGCTATGCTGCATATCCATCAGATATTTTAAATACATAAATATAGATTGGAATTAATCGATGCCAGAAATAGATCGTCTTGAACAGTGTATTTATACCTCATTGTTCTAATTATATATCTTGAATCGATCAGAAGTGATATTACCTACGTAATATCAGCTTTAGAGTTTTAAAAACAATAATATACACCTTTGCTTACCCAAAATAGAGTTCAAAAAAATGTGTCGATAGTAATTAAACTCAAAAATCAATATCAAAATGTTATAAGTTCGATCAAAACAGTAGAACAGTTAGAATTTAAAATTTCAATTTTTCTTGACCCTAGGTTACGTTCCTTGAACAATTTTTAAAGTCAATATGAATTGTAAGTAATCATGTTTTCGAGGTTTGTTCGTCATTATCCACATTTGTATCATCTTCATCACCATCTTCATCAACCTCTTCTTCATCATGCTCCTCGTCACTTTCTTCAATTACCTCATCTTCATCCTCTTCATCTTTATGTTCGGCAGTAGCACTAGCATCAGCCAATTCAATATTGGTGTTCCCATGAACATCGTCATTGACATTATCAGCAGGATTAGAAGTAGACTTGCTGGTAGCTTCATCCTTAAAAGTCTTTGAAACACTAGTGTCAGTTTCATTGAATTGTTTCTTGGCTTCTGTAATCAGTTTATTAGTTGCAATCAGTTCATCAGCTCTACCTAACTTTATAGGATCATTTTTCAGCACAAATTTGAAATCCTCTAATTTAACCTTGGATCTATTAGAATATTTAGACACCTTATAAGCCTTATGACAGATATCTACCAGATATGAAGATATAACCTCATCTAAACAAGTAACTGTTTGAGGTAAAGGCGATGCAACATCACCATAAGCATATAATAAAGAACTGACGTCCTTAGAAAACAAATGAGTTCTTTTCAACTTTCTAGACATTGGAAACTATTTCAATAACGGGCAAAGCAACCTGAATATACCAACAATCCCACTTTATCAGGGTCTTTGAGCTGCTTTCTAACCATTATCTTCTTCCATTGAAGTGTTCTTTAATAGGTATCAATTTTTAAATTCGTCAATTTGATGATGAGATGAGATGCAGAAAATAAAAAGGACCAACAAAGGGTACTAATAGACAAGATCAAGAGATTGATCTGATGGATATACCAAATGTACAGTTAATTAAGTAGCATCTGGATTCGATAAGATGGTCCTGTTGTTTTTTTAAAAATGTAGTTCAAAGATTTCTTGACTCATCAGCAACTTCATATTTTGCACTGTAAGAAATGAGAAAGAAGGGGCATAATATGAAAGCTGAACAAGATTAGAATTGTGTATGAAAGATACGATCTTTCGAGCTGTAATTTAACGATTAGATAGCAATTGGTTGGAGACAGTGGGTTCCGATAGCTGTTTTTATATGATTCATAGAAGAGAATAATGAATTGGGCTGAAAACTCAGTTAGTTAAGCGGTACTTTGAACGAAATCGTCCCACCAGTGATCAACTGAAAGTGTTGAAAACTAAACTAACTCACTTCATATTGACCCAGCCCCAGTCCAAGTTCAATACAGGCTTTCAACCAATTATTGAACCATCGATGACTTCATGATATATGTATAAATACATACTTTTGGTTAGTTTCTGCGCTGGTTTCTATGCAATTTACTTTTTCATTTACCCATCAAAACTTAAAGACGTACAATTTTTGAAAAATTTCATACAGTATGATATTTAATGCCCATAATGCATCGAACCTGATGTATTAATTTATAGTTTTGGATGGTCCATATTATATTATACTAGTTCCAAACTGTTTCAGTTTAAAATCAATTAAACGTTGATATTGAATTCCCAAGTTTTATTGCTGTTGGCCTTCCTATCATTGGTTTGGATATACTCATCTCCTAAGAAATATTATCGTCGTATAATTGGTAATAATTCAAAATAATTCAGGTACAAGCAAATGGATATTTGTGAATAGATACTTCAAATATATTATTGTATCCCTGTGTAGATTGTTTTCATTTTCGTTTTACTTTGGCTTTATTTTTAGGTTCTGTTTTTGATATAGCGATATTTGCCATTAAGTCCATAGTTATTTTAAGATTCTTTTATTGACCACAGGTTTAAAGAATGATATGACATCAAAAATAGAGAGGAGTCAAGCTAAGAATAATAAAAATAGCTATAAAAGAATCAAAACTTTTACTGGGTGTTGGACGTGTAGGTCTCGTAAGATCAAATGTGATTTGACTAAGCCAAGTTGTAGGAAATGTACAAATTCTAGAATTGAATGTGGTGGCTACGACATCAAATTGGTTTGGACAGAACCAGTAGATTTTAATACTCCTGAAGTATCGAGTACTTCCAGGGAAGAATCTGTTTCTTCAAATATATCAGGTTCAGCAAGCAATTCCACTCCTTCAAACAAATTTACTCTGATAAACAATAACATAAACAATACTAGTACTCAGTCAAATGAAACTCAAAAAAGAAGAAATATTACATTGGTTAAATATAAAAATTCGAAATCGTATACTTATTATGAAGAAATGGATGAAGAGTTGATATCTTTGCAAAACCCTAAAAAAGATAAAATTGATAATGGCCAAACTTATATTATCAAAAATTTTGGTGTATTTAAAGCACATCACTCAGATGAGAGTACCCCTAAGACAACTGCAACCCCTTCAAACTCAGAAATCAATTCAAACCAAGATACAGTAGTTTCTCAATCATTTTATGATGTAAATGAGAATATGAACAATTGGATTTCGAATGAATTGAAGGATGACTTTATGCTTTCTTTGTCAGCCCTACAAGGTTTACCTGTATCTTCCCATTCTTTTGATGATTTAGTTAATGATCTCGATGTTCAAGATTCTTATAGATCTTTATTTCACAATCCTACTAATGATGAACTCATAGATTCTAATTTAAAGTCGATCAAATATCAATACCATGGTAACGAGAACCTCATAAACCCCGATCATAATTTAACAGAAACTGGTAACTTAATTAACACATTGGAGTCTCCTACTAGTTTAAATAATATGGTATCTTATAAAGAAGAAATTAACCTAGACCCTTTAGAAAACGATATGAAAATGCCAAATTTTATTATGGAGGTTGTACCTTCGAGATTACCTGAATTAGTTTCCTCTTCTGATCCATTGACAGATTTCCCTAATTCTGCATTGAAAATTAATAGTTTGACAAGGTTTCTATTAAACTATTATTACGAAAATGTAGCAGACTTAATGACAGTAATACCAATTTCTGCTAACCCCTGGAAAAAAATGTATTTTCCAACTGTTTTAAGAGCATTAGGTGATTTATGTGGAATAGGACATACCTCTAACTCAAAAAAATCACTTTTGAATGCAATTTTAGCTGTTTCATGCTTTAATCTACAAAGTAAATTCCCGAAGAACTCAAATGAAATGATATTTTACCTGAACTTGGGTATCAATTTTAGAAATCAGGCATCTAATTATCTTAAGGAATGTTTAGAAAATACTGTAAATTTAGAGAAATATAAGGATATAGTCGTAGCACTTTTATCAATGAATTCCATCGATGTAGTCTGGGGAACAATGGCGGATTGTAGGTATCATTTAACTGTTTGTGAAGATTTCATTGAATCGAGATTAAAATTGAGGCCAATATTATCGAATAAAGCAAAAATTTTACATAGTATATTTGCATTTTTGAAATTGATTCAAGATAGTACTTCGTTGGATAAGGTGAGGGAAAAGGAAATATGTATATATTTTGATAATTCAAAAGCGAATGACAATAACCAAGATGGAACCATTAGGAAATTTTTTGAAACAATGGATAACTTCGAAGGTAAGCTTCAGAATGAAAAAGGATATTTTCAATACGACAAATATTTTAACAGTGAAAATGAAGACTTTAATCACGCTATTGTCCCAAGTTTTAAAAGTCAATTATATGACTCGATGAATACAACTAGCAGTGAGCATCTGAATCCAAAATTACTAACTTCTGAAATTATATATGGACTACCCAATTCGTTGATATTATTGTTTTCTGATTGTGTATCACTAATACGGCATCTTGAATATTTTAAGTTGAATAATATAAAACTGTCAGAAGAATTTTTAAACTATTGTAACCGTTTTGAAATAAGATTACTTAATTGGAAATCTGATTGGAACGAGGAGTCTATTTTGAAATTTAAAAAGATCAATATTGATCGATATTATTCCTTGAAAGCTTTGAATTTACACACGGAAAGTTTCTATAACAGCACAATAATTTATTATTTTACAATGGTAAGGTCTTTCAACATTTCATCTCTTCAGCAATATGTGGAGGATGTTCTTCATGGATTGAAAGAAATTAACACATTAATAGAACAAAATAATGTGAAGATTGTGCCGCTAATTTGGCAAGGTTTTATGGCAGGGTGTGCTTGCACCAATACTACTTTACAAGGAGAATTCAGGACTTGGGCATCAAAACTAGCTAATACTGGTATGGGATCATACTGGGGTGCCAGACAAGCTATGTTGGAGGTATGGAGGAGGAGAAAACATGGGGAAGAAGGGGATTCGTGGTATTCAGTTTATAAGGATTGGGATATGAATTTAATGTTGTCTTAGGTCTACTTCTGATGTTACTTGTTTTTAATTGTATATGATATATGTAATTTTTAACTTGTCAATAAAAATAGAAAGAAGAATTTGTAATATATACCATATCAAGAATTGTTTAGTTTGACCTCCAAAGGGTTTAACCTTTAACAAATTTTCATTATACAATAATTACAATAAAGTATGAAATAAATCTAAACAACTAATATTGATAATGTATATATTCATAGGCAGATGCATAATATAATTTCAAAAAGATCTTTTAAAAATTGTTTTGTTCTTCCAAAATAGATTTTAAGATTGGGCTCCGAAGTGCCGCTGATGCTGCATTTTGCTGAGCAATCTTCTTACTGCGACCTCTTCCGGACGCTAAAAATATACCGCTGCCTTTAATGATACAGTTAGCGGTGAAATTATCCATGGAATGTTGAACCATTTCATAGTCTGGGAACACTTGTGATCTAGATAACAGGGTATACAATGCCTGTTTGGCATTGGGATCACATGTGATAGGAGCTTTATCAGCCGAAGTTGACTCGCTTTTAGGAATAGACGTTTGAACTGAAAGGACATCTGAAGTTGTAGCACTAGTATTTGTTTGTGTTCCTACTTTACCATTTCTAGATTGTTCTATTTTGTGGGGATTATTTGGGATTGATTCGGAAATAGCGTCAATGACAATTTTACTTACGACATCCTGCAATTTACTAAAAACAGAATTTGTAATATTATTAACTAAATCATCTTTGTTGCTATCATTTGATATATTCAATTGTTTAAATTTTGATTCTATATTTTCAGTTCCATTTCCCTCATTTTGCAAAAAATTTTCATTAGATATTCCAGAGGATTCAATATCATGTTTAAGATCCGTCTCTTCAATAGAATATTTCTTCGAGTTTCCATCCTCTAAATCATAAACCGAATATTTCCTCAATAATTCATCATTTTCCAATACCTTCATCGCAGCTCTGTGTTCTGCTTCCCTTATACTGTTACCTTCAGCTTCGTCTAACAGAATGTCACCTATTTTAACTTCAACTCTGAATGGAGGCATTTCTGTAAGCTTTCTGTAATGAAGTTTATGTCCTAATTTGTTAATTTGCAGTAATTCGGCTAATTCATTTTTAGCATTTTTATTTAATGGTTCCTTTATCACCATTTGGCTCGATTTGGCCAATTTTTTTTCTGATAGTTCTTCTAACCATTCCTTGATATCCAAAAACTCAGTGCCAAATCTATCAATAACCAATGCACCAATATAGGCTTCAACACAATCAGCATAACGTTTAGACATTTTATCTTTGACCACTCTAGTAGGTGTAGCGATATTACCTTGTAATCTCTTGGTGAAGTTTAATTTTGTACTCCAATCAAATAGATTATTATTATTTACTATTGATTCTTTCATTTGAGAAAGCATACCTTCATTTGCAGAAGGAAATCTGGTGTATACAATATATGAAACTAAAGCACCTAGCCAACTATCACCCAAAAATTCTAACCTTTCATTAGATAATTGAGTCTTTTGAGCATCATTTAGATGTGCATTCATATTTGGAAAACTTTTATGCATAAATGCTAAATTTTCCAAATTTTCATCATAAACCACAGGATATTTAATAAACATATCCACATCAGTGTTTGAATCTTTGAAATCATGAGATTGAAAAAGATCTATTAGATCTAATGAATATCTATTGCCCAGTAAAGTTTTAGCAACATTTAGTGTAGGTGTGTTTAAAATTGTATAATCAATAGTATTTTCTGCAGTTCCCAAATTCAAAACATTTTGGTCAGTTACCAATGGGTTTTCATAAATCAATTTAATAGACTCTTTCAATTTCACACAAGCATTGTGGAGTCTATAAAATTCTCTAACTTTTAACTCGTTGCTCATTGGTGCTGATGTTGGCGGAACATAAACTTGATCAGACATTGTGAAATGAAAATTAGCTAAAAAAAACTGGGAATCTTCTGATTAAATTAAAATGTATTAAAGGCAATCTCGAATCTTAAATTATGTTGATATATTTATATATTACCCAAATCGAAGATTAATTTAGCCTATATGTAATATGGAAAAACTCACAAAAATGTTAAGCAAACCCTAGAAACTCTAACGAAACAGGACTGAACCAAATAAAATAATCACTGTTACTGATATTCCATAGATCTAGAGTATATTTGAACCCCCTTCCTCTTAATTCATACATTATGCATCAACTTTTAATAATTTTATGCATTGTTTCGAAATTCCTTTTCCTGCTTCTCAGATATGCTTAAATAATTTTTCAGATATCTGAAAATTTCGAAAATTGATATACGCAGGAAGCTTAATTATGAAAGAGTGAGTGTTCATCCACACAGTTAAGATGATAATGGTGACGTTACATGAATTGGGTTCATGAAAGTCGTTGACATTGGTTCGATCTGTATTCTCTATATTAATATTAGCATTTAAGGGAAAGTTTGGATTCTATAAGTAATTATTAGTGGATCTCTAGCATATGTGTCTCGCGGGGTACGCAATGGTGTCACTAATCTAACAAAGGACACGCTAGCGATTATCGAGTTTAAAATATAGATAGATATTTTGTTAGCTCACGTCGTAGTGCCAATGTGGATATTGGATATATGCAGAATATAGGTGGAAAAACTAATACTTACTTTGAATATTATATTTATCATCCAATAAACAGAATATTTTGAGGTTAATCATAAAATCTTGACAAACGATTTGAAAATTGTTCACCACAGGATTTTGAAATATCAGAAATGTTCGGGAATTTGTTCCAGAAACTTTACTATATAGATGGGATTATCTGGATAAATTATTTGACCCTGAAAATTGAGTCTTCAATAAGAGAGGATTATCTCTATAACCCGAATATTTCAGGTCCATTTCCTATAATATAGAATAGAGATAGGAAAACAATTTGACAGTTAATTAATTAAAGCCATATATTACATTACATCGATAGATATATAACTTCTACAAAATTGCATAAGTTCATATTGATTTATAAAGTTCTTTGTCATTTTATTAAAAATAGAAAAATAATTGCCAATATTAATAACAATTTCTCACGTAAATGTTCCCTAAATAGAATATATTAATCCAATTGTTTCATAATTGCACATAAAAATGTATTAGATTTCCAAATGACATTCGACCAAAATACATTTTACAAATTAAGTTTTCATGCTTCGTCATAATACATAATACATATGCATTAAGCCATGTATCTGAATGAGCTCTTGATATGAGAACCATCGTTACCGAATTCTCTGAACCAATTCATGGTACCATTATCAATCTTTTGGTTCAAACGTCTTAAGTAGATTCTTAAGACACATGCAAGAGCGATGGAACCAGCAATAAAACCACAGTTACAAGAAAATGCAATGACATAACGTGGTGCATTCTCTTCTGGATATAGATATGGATTCCAAATAGAAGTTGAGTTGGCTAAACAGTTCATGATAGAAATGGCAATAGCTCTCTTTAGAGGTGGTCTTGGGACGATCAACGAGATCCATGAAATAATAATTGTGTAAGAGCAATACAAACCAGTTGGGATCAAACACATTGCAAAATAACGAGCACCAGTATTTAAAGTTGAAACTGCAATAATAAAAGCCATTAAAGCTACCAATAGTGGTAAAACAACATGGTAGAATCTTTCCCCAGTACGATCTGAATGCCAAGCCCAAATAAAAGTAGTAAAGACGGCAATACAATAAGGTGGGGCTGTAAGACATAAAGTGACAATTCTTGAAAAGTTCAAAGTTTGAACAACAGATGGGAAAAAGTTAGTGACACCTGCAGCGGCAACCAACAAAGAGATACAACCAGTAATCATCCAAACCTTTAGATCTTTCAATGCCAATTTCATAGCGAACATAAAAGAGTTTTTACTATCACCCAAAACAGCATCATCATCATCAGAGTCACCAACATCCATCTTCAACTTCCACATGACAATATCTCTTTCTTGTTGTGACAAAAATTTAGTGTTTGAAGGATTATCAGGTAAAACAACATATGCAAGTGGAACTGTACCACAGGTGAGTGCACCCATGATAATGAAACACCATCTCCAAGCTCTCAAACCATGTAAACCATCCATACCTTCAATGATACCAGCTGAAATTAAACCCGAGAATGCACCACTAATTAAAGAACCAGAGTATAGGATGGAGTTTCTCAAGGCCAATTCTTTTTTAGTATACCAACATGATAAGTAGTACAAGCAACAACCAAAGAAACCAGATTCGACGAAACCCAAAAGAATTCTAACAGCTAACAATCCACCATAGTCTTGGACGGCACCGGTACAAGTAGATACAATACCCCAAGCAGTCATAATAACCGTAATGAATAAAGAAGGTCTACCCAAACGATTCAAAATAATGTTACATGGAATTTGCATAGTGATATAACCGACAAATAAAATAGAGATAGCAGTTTGGTATTGGGTGTTAGTAATATTTAAATCTTCTTCCAAACCACCCAATCTAGCTGTGGCAATATTTGTTCTATCAAGATAGTTACAAATATAAATCCAACAAACCATGATTAAAATTCTTAAATCCATCTTTTTACGAGTCTTTCTTGATAATTCTTCTAATTGTTCAGTGGTAAAATCTTTTAATGAATCAGGAATTTGTTCCTTTGTAACGAAGATGTCTTCCTCAATAGGCATACCATGCTTGTCGGTAGCATAATCCAAGCCTGAAGAGGTTGATTCTAATCTTAATTCGGAATCAGATTGATCATCCCAAGTCTTAGTTGGTACTGTTTCAACGTGCAAGACGTCAGTCTTCTTGGTGTCTGAAAAATCCATAGTGAAAATAGATCAATGTCAGTGTCTTGATATAATTGTTATAAGCACTATTACTTGTCTTGTATTGATATCGACAGTGAGAATATTGATAACAGTTCAATATAAATGGAAAGTTAAACTAGTTCAATTCAAATCTAGGAAACTGGGTTTGATTTAAATACTTTTTTTTTTGAAATTATTTTAGCTTGAGAGTCATTAAATCTGGGGTTTCGAAGAAGAAAATGTAAAAGCTAAAACGTAACACGAAATAGAAGAAACGAATGATGTATGTTTCTGTAAGGTTGCCTATCTTTCTAAAGATCGAATCAATAATTGAATTGATAATGTAATCGTTTTGCTATTTTAAAATTATAGAGTGGGGAAGATGAGATAAGATTCAAAACCGAAATATATTAGAGATGAGAGGAGGATAGGAAGAAGTGAAGAAAAGGGAAATAAGAGTATGAGGTGGAGGAAGTTGCATGGAAAATAAATAAGGAACCTATTACGAAAACCGTCATGATTTTTACAAATTTCTTGTTATATTTTAATTCTATACTAAATGTTGTTTTTTTTAACCCATAAGAAAACTGATGAAGATGACGACAACAGAGCAGCCAAAAAATTATAATGCCATTCCCATATAATTAGGCAAATTTTCAGATGAAACACCAAATCAACATTAAATTTGGTTTGATTTGATTTAATTTTGTTTTGTTTTATTTCATATTGAGTTTTGAATTCTGAAGGCTATCAATTCCCATACACTTCGATGTTGGCTTAATTAACCGAACAAAAATTGTTAACAAAATGTAGCATTGCGGATAATTAATTGAATAGTAATCATTTATTAGCAACTTAGTTCTCGCAATATTTGATTCTTTGTAATTCTCTGTCCTATAGTAAATTTTTCAAGTGGCTAACGACAGAGTAGTGTAGTTGCAGCGCAGTGTAAGGCAGTGCGGTGCAGTGCACTGCACTGCGCTGCAGTGCCTTGGATAACCTTACATTAAATCAATATGTATTTTTTAATACTCTGTTTTTTCCCCACCATATTTAATTTTCTTTTATTAAATTATCTTGTATTGTATTGCTTGTATTAGAACCCCCCTCTCTCTCTGCCTCATCCCTCGCTGTCAGAGCTGGAGCAATTAGCAAATGTAGCTGCATAACCACATTAGTTGTAACCAGATTACGTTGTTTGTAGTCAACCTCAAAATGGGTGATTAATCGAAATTACTATAACTAAAACTTTAATTCATCCCAAAACAGATTATACCGCCAGTGAGATGAAAAATTTCCAGAGTTAGTGCAACTGCAACTGCTACTGATAGTATTAGTTGCACTAGAAGTAATACCATTACGTATAATTGGGTTATGTCGAGTCGTGTTTGATTTGTCTGTCGCAAAAAAATATAAAAATAAAAAAAAGAAAAAAAGAAAAAAAGAAACTATTTCAGATTGCAGCCAACCACCTCTTAAAGTAGAAACCAGGAATAAACACCAGCAGAACAAGACAGACACACGCATTTGCTTTCGTTTTTCTTTATTGCTGTGATAAATATTTTGCGTTCTTGTTTGTCTGTATACGTAACGTGAATGCCGATTCTGAACCGAGACGAGACGAGACCAAACCAAACCAAACCAACCCATTTTACCCCACAAATACTAGCCAAACCACAAAGACAGATTCATATATATGTGTACGCCATGTTCTTAATGGCACAAAGATAAAACAGTTAACGATAAAAGTAACACAACAACACAAAAACAACACAAAAACTTGCAACAAAAACTCAAAAGAAAAAAGGCGAAAATCGAACCTGAATCAGCAGTTCTGGCCGTGTCGTCTGGGAGAGTTGTCACGTTCAGAGAGAAACCAAAAGAACCGAAACTTCATATTATGGATCATGGGTGGGAAACACAAGTGGCTGGGAAGAAAGAAACACACGACGGGAAATAGACACCGCCGTGCTTCTCACGGTGTTATACGGCTGGGTTGGCTAGGTGTTGTTGGCTAGTAACATAACTAGCTATTCAACCAAAATTAACAAGCCACAAGAAAAAGAAGGAAAGTAAAAAAAAAAAAAAAAAAAGGCCGATGGGAAAAGGGGTAATGTTGTCCTAGTATGGCAGGGAACTAATTGTTTGAAATTTGCAAAACGAACAGAAATTCCTTTTTTGTTTTTTTATTAGTAGGTGAACTCAGCAGCACTGGCTGGTATGTCATGTCGTTTTCCATGATTGCACGGTCATGATTCTCCGGTGCTCGGTCAATGACTCGTAATAGCAACATACAGATAGAAATTGAGATGAATTTAGTAGTAGTAGTAGTAGTGGTGGTGGTGGTGGTGGTGGTGAAGAGTAACGAACTTGGTAACAAAATCACCACCTATTCTAGGATTAATCAACAGATAGTCCTGAGAATTTCTTAGTGTATTCTTTTTTGTTTGATTGTTTTTTTTTCTTTAATCCTTCCTTGTTGGTTTCGAATGGTACGGTATGGCTATGGGTATGGTTGTGTACTGGAAGTGGCGGGGTAGGGCCGAATCTTCCGCCGTGTCTCTCCGAGTCCGGAACAATCAGTGCTGGCTGTACTCATAGAAAAGGACAGCCGTGACAGAAACCAAACCAAGAACAAAACGAGTGAACGGCGGTGTTATATCGTTCGACTTTTTCAGTTTTTCTTTTTCTTTGTCTCTGTCTCGGATTGCATAAGTTTTGGGTAAAGGTCACACACTAATTATATCTCATACAATACAATATAATACAACACATTACAGAAATCAGACTGGGAGGAAAAACCTACCTAACCTGTATTTCCATACTGCAACACGGATATATTTGTTTAACCACAAGAACATACACTGGCAATGCGGGGAGAGAGCACAGACGTTGCTAAAAATAATCATCATTTAAGGCAGTGGGATGGTTTTTCTGATGATTTCTTTTTCTCGAAAGCCAATCCAACAGTTTACAAAAAGTAGGTTGGATTCAAGTTTCTTTTGTGAGCGAATCGAAACTGTTTCTGGTTTGGCGTTTTGTTTGTTTGTTTGTTTGTTTTATTGCTTTGGTGTTCCCAGGTTTCTGCTCCTTGTTGTCGATGTTTGTTCATTCGTACGACCGACCATGGTCAGTTAGTTGGTACCAGTGTGGTAATTATTCATATATAAACAGTATATCTTTAATATGGTTGTATACGCCACGATTATTTCTCGTCCCTGTCGTTGCAAAAGCTTTCGTTTTAATATTTGGATCATTTTTATGTTATATTATGTTATTTTAGTATCTTATAAATATAGATTCATTCGCCAATGAAACGGTTCAAAATTCTTACAACCACATTTAAAATTGCGATCACATTTACATTTACAATTGCATTTGCAATTGCAACGAAATACATGTCATTTTTAAAGTTGCAGCAATCGAGTCATACAGTCAGTCGATCCGTCCGGCGTGTTGACCTTTTGTTTGCTTTTTTTTTTCTGTTTGAGTATCAACTTCTTATCGGGCGCTATCACTATCCTCAGATAAACGCGCACTTCAATTCATTCTTCTTATCTCACCCAGATCCCAGATCTCGGGATTCTCTCATAAATAGAAATCGAAATTTGGTTGCAACAGTATGTTCTTGCTGCTTTTCTTGCTGCTTTTCTTCTCTTTTGTCCAAAAAAATATCACGTTTCGTGTTGCAGCAGCCCCTTACATCGTTATCAGAAACGATCGATGGGAAACGGCTCTCTTCTATCTCAAGCAATGTTTATCGCATCACAGTTCTATCTCGTTATCTTAATATATATCTATCTCTCTCTCTCTCTCTCTCTTGCGCATAGCATACTCTTTTATGTGAGACGTACAAATGCAAAATGGAAACTGATCTGAATTCTTATCCGTTTTCCCTCTTCCACACAGTATTCTCACGGCAAGAGTCGAAAATTCGAAGGGTTCCTGCAGATATCGTTTTTCTCTCCTTGATCTCATTTTTGTAACTGAGTCTCAAAAAGGGTTTTTTACTGTGTGTCTTTTTGTGTCTTTTATTTTTGTGTATATTTTTTTTGGGTTGATTTGTCTTTGTGTGTTTTGTGTAATCGTCATGATCAAAATAACCACAACTATGAGCAACAGCAATTTCTCGACGACGCAATTGAGCAGCAATACGAACATTTTCTAAAATTCTCAATATTGGGCTCATTTGCGCCGCAGCTGTATCAATTTGCTATTGATACCTTTTGTTTCCAAATAATTATCAAATAACTGTTATCCTTCACTTCAGTTCTTAATTGATTGATAGTTTGTTGCAACGATTACATTTTATTATTATTATCCTTGAATTTCATTCAGGTTGCTGTGGTGAGTCCATTGCTATCTTGATGTTCTACATATATGATGATTTCGAGACAACTAAATGTATTCATACTTTCTCAATTTGTCTTATTTCCTCCAATTTATTGCATTTCGTTTGCTGTTGTTGTTGTTTTTTTCATTGCATTTGAGAAAATCATGTTTATTTGCTATCAATAGTGGACTTACCACTGTCAGTACAATCTGACAATCAGCAATAGCAACAACGCTGATTGAATCCAAAAAATAAAAAATTTAAAACAAAACAGAATGGGTAGCATTTTGCCCTACTAGAATTTTAAATTAGAGTACCATTTCATTATCAAGTAAGTTATTCATTCACATCAGTATGGCTGCAAGATGTCAGTTGCTTATCTTTTAACATCCTTCCTGACTATTTTATTTCATTTTCTCTTAATTAATTTTCATTTCATTGATTTTTCTTTCGCTAATCTATTATTGCATTGCGACTTCATGCAAAATGTACGATTTCCCACATTCAATTTGATCTCTCATTCATTATTCACATACATGAAATTGTACCTTCTACGACTCCTTTCAAATGTTTGCCGTACTTATTTTGCATTCGTGATTGCACACGCAATCACTATCTCCACCTTCTCTTATCTGAAAGAGTCACTGGTGAACAATTTCATACTTGATTTTTATCTGATCTATATGTATCTTGACTTGGTATGGATGACAGATATTATTACATCTTGATTTCTCTTTAGGATATATAAATACTAACTCGCATCAATTAATAAATTAAAACTTTAAATTGTTTCGTCGTTTTATTTCATTTTAAATGTCATTTCTCCTCTCAAAACAATGCAATCAAAACCATTATAACAATGGCTGAAAAAAATGACAACAAGACCCAAGTCTATGAAATGGACGACAGGGGTTCCAATGGCCTAGAGAGAACCAACATATCCCTCGAAGATGATTCCAATGATTCCGCAGAAAAGAAACAGCATACTAAAATTCATACTGTCACTGAACATTCGTTCGATACCGCCGAAGGCTCTTACGATGAAGCTCAATTAGAATATGTAATGAAAAAAATGGGCTACCACAAATATGAGGACTTATCTGACATACCTCCAACTGTAGCTTATATTGCTTCAAAGGTTTCGGAATTGCCTTTAGAAGATGCTATTGAAGAATTGAGAAAAGCCGCAGAATATCATAAAGATGATCCAAATATTCCTAGTGATGAATATGAAGAAATAAAATATTTGTCAAACCCTGAAAATATCGATATAGATGATAAAAAGCAATGCTATGAAGCAAGAATTTTGGCATCGATGATTAAATTCCATTCTCCATACAAAGAAGTAAGGGCAGTGGTAGACCCTACCGATGATCCAACTATTCCAGTAGAAACATTTAGATCATATCTTTTTGCTTTGTTTTGGGCTATTGTCGGTTCTGGTTTTAATGAGTTCTTCTCTCACAGACAAGTTACAATCAGTATTAACACTTCTGTTGTTCAAATGTTCTTGTATCCATCAGGTTTGCTATGGGCCAAATATGTTCCTTGCTGGGGCATCAGTATTAAAGGTAGAAAATATGCAATCAATATTGATAAACCATGGTCTCAAAAGGAACAGATGTTTTCAACCTTATTATTTTCAATTTGTTCTGGTACTTTTTACACCCATTATAATATCCTAACTCAAAAAGTTTACTATCATGATAATGTTTCCTTTGGATACCAGTTTTTGTTATCTTTGAGCATTCAATTCTTGGGTTTTGGTTTTGCTGGTATTCTGAGAAAGTTTGTCGTTTATCCGACAAAGGCGTTGTGGCCAACATCATTCCCAACAATTGCATTAAACAAAGCTTTACTATCTAGAAAGGAAGAAAATACCAATGGGATGACTAGATATAAGTTTTTCTTCCTGACATTTTTTGCTATGTTTATTTACAATTGGTTCCCAACTTATATTATCAATATATTTAATACTTTCAATTGGATGACTTGGATTTCACCAAATAATTTCAACTTGGCTATGATTACAGGAGGTGTCAGTGGTATCGGTTTTAACCCAATTGCGTCGTTTGATTGGAATGTCGCATCTTATATTAATCCATTGAGAATCCCATTTTTTTCTAACATGACTCAATATTGCGGTGCTGTTTTTGCTGCTCTAGTGGTAATTGCAGTTTACTGGACCAATTATATGGATTGTCAATATTTACCATTGTTTTCTAATACATTGTATACCAACAGAGCTACTAGATACCAAGTTACTGAAGTGTTGGATAGCGATTGGAAGTTAGATAATGCTAAATATCAGGAATATTCGGCTCCTTACTATAGTGCAGGTAACTTGGTAGCCTATGGGTCATTTATTGCAACGTATCCAATGTTAATTGTTTACTCGATGCTGACAGAAACAAAGCTGCTTTGGAGTGCAATGAAGCAATGGACTTTGAGTTTATGGTCACTAACAAAGAAACATACTTGGACAAATCTTTTAACTCAAGAATCTTGTGCCTTAGATGAATTCGATGATCCACATTCTCGTATGATGAAAAATTATAAAGAAGTGCCAGATTGGTGGTACTTTGTTGTTTTGTTAGCTGCTATTGGTGTAGGTATTGCTGTTATTGAAGCGTATCATACTAATACACCAGTCTGGTCATTATTTGTTTCAATTGGTTTCAATGTTGCATTTTTAATTCCATTAACAATGTTACAAGCAACAGCAGGTTTCAGTTTGGGCTTGAACTTATTGATTGAAATGATTGTTGGCTACGCTTTACCTGGTAATCCTTTTGCCTTAATGATTATCAAAGCTTTTGGCTATAATATCGATGGCCAAGCTGATAATTATGTTTCAAACTTGAAAATGGCTCATTATACTAAAATTCCACCAATTGCATTATTCAGGGGTCAAATGATAATGGTTTTTCTTCAAATTTTTGTCAATTTAGGAGTATTAAACTGGCAAATATCTAATATCAAGGGTTTTTGTACTCATGATCAGAAGGCTAAATTTACATGTCCGGATGCTACAACTTATTATAATGCATCTGTGGTTTGGGGTGCTCTAGGACCAAAAAAAATCTTCAATGATGTTTATCCAATTCTAAGATGGTGTTGGTTAATCGGTGCTTGTATTGGCCTATTTTTTGGTGTGTGGAAGCGTTTTGGTAAGTTCTATCCAACATGGTTCAATCCAATTCTGTTTGTGGGTGGTATGATAAACATGGCGCCACCATACGGCTTAATGTATTTCACTCCAGGAATAATTGTTAGCTACCTATCACAATATCATTTCAAAAAGTACCATTTACGTCTATGGGAAAAATACAATTATATTTTAGATGCAGGTTTTACCTCTGGTTTGGTCTTGTCAGCTATTATTATCTTTTTCGCTGTTCAATATGAGGGTACAAATTTTAGTTGGTGGGGAAATAACGTTCCATATGCTGGGTTAGATGGTGCAGGTCCGCCATTAAAAAACATCTCAGATACAGCAAGAGGATATTTTGGTCCTGAATTAGGCCATCTACCATAAACAGTACATTTCACTTAACTAGTTTCTTTCCAACTTTAAACGAAGTCATTATCAATTCTGATAACCAATAAAAATAACAATAGAAAAAAAAAATAAAACATCTTATATAATTTATTTTTACGTTTATAATCATCAATATCAAACATTAGTACTTTCACTTATTATTTGCCAGGTGTAATACACTACTAACCCTTAACCATAAACCTTAAATATTCTATTATTTCATCAGACGTAGATATATATATTGGTTCACCTTTTGTATTATTGGGCCGTGAAGTTAGTTCAATGTCTTCGGATACTTTATCTTGTTATAGAAAATAAGAAAATAAAAAAAGAATCTCTAATAATAGAAAATAAAACGACGCAGTTAAATCTGATACTCTAGTGACAGTAATATATGCACTATATGATTATATTATGATATTCCATAGTTTTAAATATAATCGAATACTCGATTTATATTTTGTCATTTTGATATTAATATAAATTATCTTCTTTATACACCCTGATAGAAGGTAAACACATCATATATTAAAGAGACATGGTGATTGGCCTCAAAAATATTGATTTATATCAGGGGAATAATTCTAGAGATCTCTTGTAGCTTATGAAACTTTGACAAGGTATACTAACATTCTCAATCTGATAAACAGATATGCATTCATATCAAATTAGACTGAATTGAATTTATTTCGAGCTAGCTAAACTAAATCTGGGAATCTAATAACACTTTTAATTATATCTTAATAGCATTATCTTTGCGCTACTTTAAGCTATCAACTTCTATATTATTGGCATTTGTTGCAGCAAAGTTTTCTTTTTCAGTTTTTCAATACAATGTAGTGTTGCTAAGAAGTAGAGGTGTATACTACTTTAGGTACCACCAAATTTACTCTCTTGTTCCTTTTCTGAAGAATATAATCAACATTATCAAGTAAAAAAAATTTCTCAATATTTTGTATTTCTGTAACGTTATTAACTAATAGTAAGTTGTTATATTTGTACGGTCAAGAATTGGATATATATTAATATTTACCGTCAGACATAATATTCCAAGTATAACCTCTGGTAAAACAACCCAACTGTTATTAGTTAATTATGTTTTTTTTTGTTGTTTTTTTTGAAGTTTTTTTTTCTTTTGGCCTTGAATTGTGGATGTTAAGTTAAGTATTGATAATAGTAGAAAGATTTCAAGGAATGATTCTCAAATTCCGGTTACAACCTTATTGTCCCTTAAGATAAGATAGTTGATACAAATTTCCTTCAATTATTTTCAATCCAAATTGCTTAATATCCATTATATCATTTTTTACAAAATATAAATACTAGAAGATCAGATTTCTGTCCGTTACCATGAATTCCTTATGATATATGATTGTTATTAATATATGGCGTTGATAATAAGCAGATTCTACTTAGAGAGGATATTCTATTACAAACAATACTAAGTATAGAAGATTCTTCTATAAACGATTAACCTAGCATGTTAGTTACTAAAATATTTAATATGATTCTTGATATAATGGTTTTTCCATTTCCAATAGCAGCAATATTAATTAATGATTACCTAAATTAAATGACCTTTCCTAGCTTAACTCAAGAAATCAAAAAGAAAAATATTTGAAGTAGTTTTGATAGACAAAACATAAAAAAAGAAATTTTTTTTTAAAGGACATATAGTATGGATAACATTTCTACTTTTTGCTATATAAAGTGTTTTCAATGGAGAGTAAATAACTTTAGTGGATATTTGAATATTTTGGGCTAAGCTTATGACGGTTATTTATTTTCATTAAAGTTTTAGGTGTTCAGTACTTTATATCTTTCTAGTTATAATTTAATCCACATCACAGAGAAATAAAATTTACAATAGTAGATATGTGTATAATGTATCGTTTGGTCCGGAATATTAAATATTAATGTATTAAGTATTTATCTAGGGAAACAAGCCGTAGAAGTCAATACTTAAGGTTACTAGTTATAAGCTCTATGAGGTTAATTAACTATTATAATAACTATACAGTAGTATTAAATATATAAAGATCTCTATGGTCTTCTGTTTAATAACAAGAAGTGTATATCGTTACTTCGGGAACTATGTCCTTTATATACGTTGTATTCGCGTTCTATTAGTGACATTCTTATCATGAAACATGACAAGTCCTCTGTCCTTATTTTATCATTTTGTACTTAAGCGAAATCAATACAATAATATCGATTTTTCAATGGTGTATTCTTTGTTGTGAATTCTTTAGTTGTAGATATCTAATAATTGTACGTCGAATAAATGCTGTTATGGTATTTATTCTATTCGTCTATTTGGTGGTAGATTAGTACTGTTAATAAGTATATTTATTATTAAAGAGTTCTATATTCCCTTCTTCTAATGTACAAAGTAAGTAAATAATATACAATACTATACAATTGTTTCAAATAGTAATTACTATTAGTCTTTATATGTGTCAACAATAATACCACGTATTATCTGGTGTCATAGATCTTTACTAATTCGTATGAAGCTATGTTGAAACAATACAATGGCACAGAACCATGCTTTAGTTTCCTATATAAAAAAGAAGTTACAGCTATTTCTTCTTATTGAGGAAAAGGAAATGTAACAAATATAAAAAGAATATACACAATACTAGAGGAATGAAAATCAAGGTCTTAATCAAATCAACTAATTAATTTATATTAAATTCATCTTAATATGAACTAATATCACACGTCTCATTTTAGTTGTATCGACCCTAGCAATTATATCCCCTTCTTTATAATATCAGTTTTTTGGCTTGCATTAAGAATTTGATTATAATATTTTGGATCAAGAAGATTTATTCAAAGGTTTGACCTTATTTCTTTAAAGTTCTACCTAGACTACTAAATGTCACAAAATTTCAAAATTAAGCAGGTCATTAAATTAATTTCAAACGTCTATCATGGATCTTGAACTTTTATCTATTGAAGGAGAATTTTTCTAATTAGACTTTTTAAGTAATATTTTCTCAGCTACCTTTGAAACTCAATTTTATTATTATTATATTAATCCCAGTCAGTGACACACAAAACATTTGAATAATCTAGAAATGTTTTCTATTATATTATTTCTTAATACTTTCTAATAGAAGAATGTTTCCCAGGTAAGTTTGAAGCCCATCTTATAATCAATACAAAAATAAATTAAAAGATGCTTATTTTAACAAGTCAGATTAAGCGCTTTATCTTTAATCCATTGATAACCTGCTTGTTTTTAAGAAAACTCCAATTCATTTTCATTTTTAAATCTTCTTCTCCAGTTCATATAAAATACTGACTCGAAATCACACATGTGTCAAATCTGAGATAATGATTCTGAGTTAAATTTCACTTGAAAACGCTTTTATAAATCACACTTGTAATTTAATTCCTTGAAAGACTATCTATAAACCCCGAGTTATGTATATGTAGCGGTAAATAAGCATCCAGAGAAAAGTTATTCAATTAAACAATCTCTAATGGAGACAAAATAATACTACAATAATGCCAATCAATTGACTCTCTCAGCGTTAAGTATTTTTAGCTAAATGACATGTTAAATACACGGTCACCTATTGAAATTTACTAAAAACAATATCTCGAGTCGTTCTGTGAATTCTATCCAATATACGCCTTTCCTGGCTGTCAGAAAGATCCATTAGCGAGATATAATTTCAGATAAATCTTAATTTCAAATTAATTCCAAACCATCCTAGGTTTCTATTTTTCGTTATACTTCAAGAAATGAAATAAAACGTTTATCTCATTCATGGCAAGTTTAAATATTCTTGGATTAATATACTCAGAAATGGGATTCTAAGTGACAAGTAAAGCTATTTATGCACTGATGATATGTAAGATTATTTTCCAGAAATATATCATCTTATTGAGAAATATAGACAATTCAGTTCAACTAACTAGATCTTAACTCCATGTTAGTTAATGGAAATATATTAAGAGATGTAACATATAAAAAAAAGGTTTGATATAAAAAAATCAGAATATAAAACATCAAAGACATATATCTTTGATAATTGATGAACCTCTAAAAAGTTCAAGACAATAATATTGATATAATATTTGCAGTATACATGTTTTAATCCTTTTCCAGTAATTCGACTTTAAATTTCTTTAACATAGAATAATTACTCCATCCCAATAAATACATCAACCTAAAGTGGGAGTTGTATTTTTTCATATTGTATTATGGAACTCTAATCAACAATATATGGAATAGAATAATATTACCGAACGTTGCTTATGTTCAAACTTCTTTTCTTGAATATTTGCTCGTTGTAAAATTAAAGTGCCTTTAGCAAGATATTTGATGCCAACACTGGAATCTTTGTCGAATGGTAAATTTTAATCAAGTTAGAAATTTTATGAATATTGTTGCTGTCATTATTGTTGTTCCTTGGTATTGCCATTCTGATTTTTTAAAATACATTTGACTTGTCTGATGTAATTATTTCCAAATCCGATCTAATCTTATTTAAAAAGTAAGAAAATATTTCTAAAAAGGAATTCATAGTATTATTGGATAGTTTACATCTCTGAAAATACATAATTTATTAATAGAATTTGTTTCATACCAAAACGGTTGTTTTTTACAATAAGTTAATAACAAATGTTAACAATTATATCACTTATCGTATAGATTATTGCTTACCATAGTCTCAAAAAGAAAGACACTTGAAGGAAATGCAAAAAAAACAAATGAAAACGGTGTCCTTATCTCTGTTTCGATCCTGCTAGTCACTACCTCATTGAATATTTTAGTCCTTACAACAGCTCATTTAAAAAGGAGAAGTAATCTCCTTCGCTATGTGACATCGACGATATTACCCTATTTGGAAATAGACAACCCAATGTGCAACAGCCATACGACGAAAATAAAAAAGAAAATACAAAAGATCTGTAAGCAATCACTAGTGTCATTCAAAAGAAGAATGTTTGGTATACTAGTTTCTGTTATTAGTTTCTTTCCAAAGAACACAGACGAATTCTTTTTTAAACACCTTAGGATACTTACTATCCTCACTTATAGTTGTAGTTATAGTAGCTAAAGATAGAGAATAATTTTATAACATTGATATAATTATAGTTGTAACATAAATAGATTATGTAAGAATAGTACAATAGGATATAGTGAGTTGAAATAACTTTTCAAAGTGATACCTCATATTGACGAATCAAGAAATAACAAATCATTCATTAAACCCGAATCGAGATCTCATTTTCTTATTTCAGGTAAACATCTCCATATTAGTGAAGATTAATGAAACGTTTTGAGTACCAAATCGCATATGGCATAAACATTACTATCTAAAGAAATATCAAGGGTAACATAATACTTAGGTAATAGTTCTATCTATTTTAATTATTTATTTTTAAAGGATTAAAATGAAAACAAACTAAACAAAATTATGTTCTACTTTGGGAAATTGAAGATAAAATCAATAAAGGTTGGGAGGTGAAATTTTAAGGTACATCTGTTAATATCAAAACATAATATAATTCAGAGGAGACATTATTGCATACCAATAGTTTTCAAATAGTTTTATAAAAAAGTATTATTTCCAGTTGTCTCCTTGAATAAAAAAAAAATTGATATAAATATCGATAGGTTATTCAACATCTATGAAATTATTCTCTTCAAATCCAACTTCTATACTATTATAAAATTACAAAAAAACCAATACAAACTCAAAAAGTATATATAACAATAATGCAAAAGACTGATAAATCCAAAGGTGAAAACAAAGACAACTGTTGCTTATTAGTTGCTGGTTGTGCATGCGCTGCTTGCCACGCCTGTGGCTGTGACTGTGTCATTGTTTAGATGATTTCGAACACAATTCTTAATTTTTATCTAACTTTTGAGTCTATTTTCAAATAGATTACAAGTATTAAAATGGGACCTACTAGGTATATATTTTATATAATTTGTACTGTTTAATAATATACTTTTTTTTTAATATCCAAAACACTATTCGTATGTAGCCTAAGAAAATTCGAATGACACTATTGACGTGCTTTGAGCCTAACAGGCAGTCGCAGTTTGGTTCCGAATTTCAATATCTATCGCAAGTGTTGAATAAATAAATATTAGCAAAATACAAGATTTTAATTATGAAACCTAGCAACGTAAAAGTATTCATAATATCCATTTATTGATCTGATTTTTTTAATTAATCCATTTTCTCCACGAAATAGATAAATCTGAGAGAGAACATTGTTCCTTAACTATCTTTTCTTTTGCAGAGTAATATGAGAAATCTGAGAGATTAGTTATTCGGAAAATCAACGAATCTTGAATCAAGTGATATAAAAGGAAGTATCAGGAAAATTTTCAGTACATTTTTCAGAAGATTAAATAAATGATGACCATGATAAATATTTAACAATTGTAAGTCAATTAGAACTGCTCTTACATGAGATGGGCAAATTAAAGGATGAAAAAAACTTGGCAATGAGGTTAATGTGAAAGAACATGCAATTTTTATTCAAGTTAGTATTTTGAACTGAGAATAACTAATTCAAATAAAAGTGCTAATGGTTAGCCAGATGATAAAACAACTAGCTCATACATATCGTAGATAATGGGTGAGTACCAATTGATACCGTCAGCCAATGGTTCGTTTTTAGAAGAGAATCCTTTATAACTTTAAAAGGTAGTAACATTATGGCACATCTTTCTTTGACTTCAGGAACTCAAGTTGTAATAATTTTTGGTATACGCTGGGCTAGAACGAAAATATGGTAAAAACAATTACTACACCTGCGAAAGTAAGGAGAAGGGTAAGGATTTCAAGCATTGCACAATGTGTTGATTGAGTAATATAAATAGAATAACGTTTTTACTTAGAGATAAAATTTTCAATTGGAGTCGAACTACAATTTACACGTAGGACTACAATTTACACGTAGGACTACAGGAATAAACTCAATCTATCGATTTATTATTAGGCTTCACAGGCTTTACAGGCTCTATCTAATCTGACTATCAAAATAATTGATCTCAATAGTAACAATATCTCCGCCGCTATTAAATAATGAAATAACTTTCTGTATTTGGGGAATTTGACAAGAATATGTTGCAAAGTTAATTTGATATCAACTTTAAATGATGTATAGTCCAGCGGGATACCAAAATTACAACTGAATTTACTAAAGTATCAGAATAATAGGGTTTCTGTATATAATTATTGCTCAGTCTTTTCCATTATTTTAGGCTCATCTCTGACAGAAATTCTGATTTTAGTTGTTTATTTTTGCAGGAACTTAAAATTTATCCACCAAGAAATCTGGTTCAGAGTGACCACTAGGTGGGAATGGTCAGTGATTGATACTATGATATTTTAAATATAATGGCTAAGATCTTATCTTTTAGATCTATTACCCAATTTTCTTCCTTGGATTTTGCTTTTTTATCTTATAGTCAAGGTCATTGACAATTCAATTTCTAGAGGAAGAATTTTGCGAAACCTAACTAAATTTCCAAGACTTTTAGTTATCTAAATGTCTGACTTTACCAATATAGGGGAATTAAAGAAGCAGTACATGATACCAAAATTGTACCTGACAATTGAACTAATGCACATGTCCTTCAAATATTGTCTTTTATGGGAAAGAAATATAGGGAGCACCTCCCTCCAACAAGATGTTTAGGACACCAAATATCTCAATTTAATTTTTTCGACTTTTCTTAACCTCACTATCCGTTAACTAGATTCACTTTCTTCTTCAAATCGTTCTACTTGTTGGATAGAATCGATTGATCGTCAGTAAAAATGGTCAGTAGTAATTGATTGTCTAATATTTGGAAAGAATATGTCGAGACCGGAGGTATCCACTCTCTTAGGGTTGAACATAGATTAACTGATACTCAGATTAATTCGATGAAAAATGACTTTGATTTTTTCCTTATTTCTCTTATTAACAAGAGTGTTTTTAAATACATTGAGAAAAAGATTGAAAGTTCCTTCCTTTCTCCTAAAACACCTGGCCCAACCGGACTTTTACTTTGAGGCTACTCGAAAGGTAAATATAGTAGGACATGTGTTAAATCCTCAATATCGATTTTTTAGGAACTAAACTCTGCTTCGTCAAAATCTCTAGAGGGAGTGGAGATTGGGCAAAGAAATTTGTCAATAAAAGTTTTAATTGGAATGACGACCTTGATATTGGCAATGTCACTCAAGATTCTGTTGTTAGATCTGCTGTTATTGATTATCACCAAAAACTAAAAGGTTCTAATGCGGCTCTGGTGTTGATGACCGTTACTCCATAATTAAATTAAAAATTAACTGACTCTTACGGTTCAGGAACTTCTGTTTCATACTATGATGTAGAAGAAATGGTAGAATATCCGAAGAATACCAAATCTTTCGATACTTCTGCCAGCACAGCTGGTTTTGTTATTCAGAAGAAGTTCTTCTTGAACAACAACAATAATTATAAGAAGAAGACTGTTTGAAAAGTCTGCAATGATTCTCGCAATTTGGAAAATTGTCCTGAAGTTCAAAAGTTGCTCTACAAGAACGATTCTTCCAAGAAAACCAGTGCATCTAATAATAATAATGATTGGAATGCTGGTAAGCTAAATTACCATCAAAGTGAATCTGATACAAAAGAAACTCTCTGGATGGCTGGTGATGTTGAAGGTAACAGTCTCAATGTCAAACTCCCAGTTCCAGGATTTTTTACTGAGAAAAATAGGTCCATCCGAGTCCTAGACACTGGCTGTGACTCACATTTGTGTTGTGACTTACAACTATTTGAAAATATTAAGCCGTCCCGAAGTAATAACAAACATTAGTAGTGTTGCAGGAAGTGTATCCATTATTGGTTATGGCGATATCATAATGAACAACATTAAACTACAAAATGTAGCTTATGTTTCGGACTTACCGGTTAACCTTATCTTAGCTTGTCAAGCTACAGTAGTTAATAATTGTGATTTTATTTTTAATAACTTATCTGTTTTTGTCTCATCTCCTTATACTCTTTAAAAAAAATAGGCAGTGTTTATAAGAAGCTATATGTTCTAGATACTTCTATCAATGATTCTGAAAACACTTAACTTTCGTTTGGTGCTGAAAGTAATCCGATGCTATTTGCGGAAATCCAACCGGTCTTCAAAATCATTCGCTGGTACAGTCGTTTTGGACATCCTAGTATTGAATCATACAATTGCCTGGCAAGAACCATTTTACTTCCTTGCAAGAATGCAGATAATGCCACTGTTTGACATACATGCTCTTTAGGGAAAGGTATTTTTAAGAAAGGGCAAAATTCCAGAACTCATTATAAGTGTCCACTGCAATTAATTAAGGTTGGTTTATTTGATAATTTTCGTTATAAAGAATATCGGTCTAATCAATGCCTTATGACTATAAGAGATGCTTATTATAGGTGCTATACAGTTATTCAATTGAATGCGATGATGAAGGTTTAAATGTTAGGTCGGAACTATGGGAAGACACAGGCGATTAAGATGATTCATCGGGTAGGGATTTTGTTGTCGAATCATCCATATCAACATCCATTGTATCAGGAGAAGTAGATGATTCCTGAGAACCATCTTACATATTGGTGTCATGGTCAATATCATTCCCATTAGGAGAATCTGAAGGAGGAGATAGAAGTGGAGACAAAATAGTAATATTTCCAGAAGGACAATATGAACTAGATCCACTTGTTACTGTAGAATATGATGGAACACCATTGATTGGAGAAGTAGCATACTTCTGAGGAAGTTCAGCAATGGATACGCCTTCCAAAGGAAAGACATTTTTATCAAACTTGACTTGATCACTGACAAAAATTCGACCAGTTTCAATTTCGTAGATTCGATATCCTTTATGATGAGAATCATAGCCAACATGTACTCCTTTGATAGATGTAGGAGATAGTTTACTGTCACGAAGCTGAGGTGGTAAAGAAATGTAAGCAGTACATCCGAAAGTTCCCAAATTATCAAAAGTAAAGGACTCGACTTGAACCCATAAGGCTGCCGGAATAAAATTCTTTTTGGAAGGCACCGGAGTACGGTTAATGAGATATACTGCACAAAATACAGCCTCACTCCATAATTCTGGTAGAACTCTACCAGAAATTAATAAAGATCTGGCTCTTTCTTCAATTGTTCTGTGAGCACGCTCAACAGCACCGTTCTGAAAACTACTATATGGGATAGTCAGTTCATGAGTAATTCCTTTAGAAATCAAGTACTCATGTAGCACAGTATTCTTGAACTCACCACCGTTATCAGTTTTAATGCTGCCAACTTTGTAGCCGCCTCTAGAAGAAAAGAAGTTTTCTGTGCGATTGATCCAATCAATAAGTTCTTGAATAGCATCCTTCTTAGCGTTCAAATGGATAACTGTATAGTACCTAGAGTATGCATCTCTGATGGTCATAAAGTATCGGTTGGACTTATACTCTTTGTAACGAAAATTTTCGCATAGATTCACTTGGATTAACTGTAGTGGAGAAGAATATGTGGTTCTAGAGTCCCCCCCCCCCCTTTCTTGATCAATCCTTTACCTAACGAGCATGTAGGTCAAACAGTGATGTTTTCAGGATGCATACGAGGAAGAGAAAAGGTTCTAGCCAAAGAATTATATGCTTCAATACCTGGATGTCCAAAACGACTGTACCAGCGAATGCTTTCGGAGACAGGTTTGATTTCTCTAGATAGCATTGGATCACTACCAGCAACAAATGAGAGCTCAGTTATTTCGGGAGCTTTAGTAGAGATATCTAGCACATATAGTTTCTTGTGGATACTACCAACCTTCTTCAATTTTCTAGAAGGAGATGACATAAACACAGAGGATTTGTTAAAGATGAATTCACAACCACCAACTTCTGTTGCTTGACGAAACGAGATAAGATTTACCGGTAAGTCTGGAACATAAGCTACATGTTGTAGTTTAATGTTGTCCATTATGACATCGCCATAACCAAGAATGGATACACTTCCTGCAACACCACTGATCTTGTTGGTGCTACGGGAAGGTTTGAAATTTTCAAATAGTTGTAAGTCACAACACAAATGTGAAGTACAACCGGTATCCAGGGTCCATATGTGTTGGATTCTGGGGATCAATAGATGCCAATCTATATGTAACCAGATCTAGCCATATGTCTATTATATCTACCTTATGAATAGTTATACCGTCAGGGTATGTAAATAATGTAGAATAATATACAGTATTTTCAAATAGTAGTTACTGTTAATCTTTATTAGTCTCAACGATAATTAAGAGTATTGTTGGGCGTAGTCTTGGTATGATAGTTCGTATGAAGCTTTTTTAAAGCAATAAACTTATTCTATTCCCATCTGTTAACCCATTACTTTATAATTCTACCGCCTAACTTATTAATACATTTTTATGATTACGGTGAATCCGAATACGCTGTCATTTTTCTGCCTCGCAGCTACACGATCATTAATTTGAGATTTAAAAACAAAGAAGCACAATTAGTTGATGAGATCTTAAACTAAGCATACTTATTTTATTTATCAACATATTCAGAAGATTACCTTATTAAACCTGGCACTCCACAGTCAAATAAAAGGTGTCACACAAAAAGATTGATCTTACAAAAATATAGTTATATTAATATTCTTGGGGAAAACATTCTCTTTCATACACCCGAAACCCTAAAAGATATTCTTGAAGTAAAGTTCTCTTTTTATATTTTTTGATCACCACAGTTCCAAAGATAGAATTTTGATATCGAAATGCGGTATATGGTAATTGTTGATCTAAGGTTAGGATACATAACCATATATTGAGAAACGACACGTTGGGTTAAAATGATACAAAAAATCAACAGAATTGACGATTAATTCAAAATTTAAATAGAGCATCAAATAAGTAGATAAGAATTTGCCATTAAACCTTTTTTTATATCATCATTTGAGATGTGTAGAATAAATAACAATTAATGATAGTTTAACCAAAATCATCTAATAAGAAGAGCCGTCATATTCATTTTTATGTAATATATAATATCATTGTACCCTTTTCAAATAAAAGAAATATACTAAATATCACAAGTTTCAAGAGTTATTAGTGGACCCTATAAGATTTAGTAGTATAATTTTAAAAGGAAGATTGTAGTTAACAGTTACACATCATCTATATAGATATATATATCGAGTTTATGATTCTAGGCTTAATTAGAAGTGAAATTCGCTTCACAATTAATATGTTTATTCAAAAAAACATTTCCAGTTGAGTGAATGAGTACTATATTCAATTATATAATCTGTATCTTTTTGTAACTAAACTAGCCTTTTCATCTTTTAACTATTAAATAATATATATATATATATGAGTGTGTAATATGTCACTTGGTTAGTCAGAATATTAAAGTCTTTGTCCTTAATTACCTGGAAACAATTCACGTGACATTTTGTGACTCCGCGTTTCTATCGATTGCGATAGTATTCTGACGTCATTTCTACAGAATACAGTTGCAAAAAAAAGCGGTGAAACAAGATCCTTAAATGAACTTATTGCAAGGAAACATCATTTGAAGTTAATGCCTTTGTTCCTTAATTTATTATTAGCCCTATCGACTAAGTGATCATTAGTCCCTAGAAATAATTTAATATAAATAATGCAAGATTCAAAGATAGACCCAGAGAGCTTAAAAGCAATCAAAGAGGAGAAAATCATTGATGTTACAGAATCATCTAAAAAATCAGTTGAAGTAATTAAATTGATTTCAATTTTTTTGGCCGCAGGTTTAACAACTTTGAAGCTATTACTTCATAAAGATAAAGTACACACACCCTTAGCCTATATACTTAATTCTCTGTTTGACGTGATATCAGGAATTTCATTCGGTATGACCTTTTATTTATGTGCTATACATGGTAGAACTAGAAATATATCTAATACAGTTTAAACTTTATCACAGGTATTCCTTAGAATTATGGCTGATTCTACAACATATACTTCAGGTGGATAAAAGTTTTTCCAAAATGTTTAAAAGGAATTACTTTTTTTGGTGTTTCATAGTAATGAATGGATATATTTTTAAGAAATTGTATTTTAATAATTTGGGAAGCATATATAGTTTCCTATCGTGACAATTTGAAAACTGAAATCGTCGTATATACATATATAAAGCAATATGATTTTTTTAACTAATATGCAATTTTCTGGAAGAATCATCTAGTTTGGCTTGTCTTAAACTAAACTACTGTAAAAAGGAAATTGCATTAAATTTTATCTCTCTATAGTACGTTCACAATATAATACATATAATACTCTCCAAGTCATGTCCACTTACGACACTTTAGTAATTCTATCTATTCAAAATACTCTTGAATGATTTACAAAAACAGAGAAAATAAATAAGATAAACGCTATACTAACTTGGGAAAAATTATTTCAATAAGATCAACAATATACAAAGAAATTCAAGCCAATTAATTATCATAGGCCTAGAAACCATTTTTTTTACATTGGAGTATGAAACACAATCTAATAATTTGTAGCTTAAATCGGGAAGAATCTTTATGATAATCCAATAGTTTTATTTACAACATATAAGATACAAAATCATCTAGGGAGGGTCTACAACAGATAAGATAAAAATAGGAAGGTTTCTTAAAATACCATCAAATAGAAATATATTTTCTAAGCTTCAGAATTACGTTTCCTGATATTGAGATGAAGTATAATTGGGTTTAATGCCCAATGACATAGTATAAGTTGTTGAGGGGGAATCATAGTATTATCCTTAGAAATATTCCCTTATCATATCTTCGACCAAGCCAAAATGTTGGCGTAGGAGTCATTGATCATACCAAATTTTATATAAATTCTAGGAATACAGACTTCGCCAAATAATACGACATATGCACCTTTATCATTAGTAGTTAACTCAGGAGATATGGCCTCATATAACCCGGAGTATGCACCGAAGATATAATCATTATAAACAGCGCCGATAAGGATTCCTGAAATAGCCCAATAGTGTCTGACCAAGTCGAATTTTAAATTACCTGGATAACAAGAAACTGATATACCATATACTTCATTAACGATATTTTGATGCTTAGTAGCTCCTGATTTAGCTTGGATAATGCTTATTGCTTTCGATTGGCATCAGAACTTACATATTAGAACAAATGATACACTTGACATAAAAATCACTTAATAGAGGCCAATAATAAACGGTTAAACAAGGATGTGTTTCGCCAAAAGGGAAGCATCATTCTTATTAACGTTAATGATGCTAAATAGTAACTACTATTCCAAATTAATATATATTATTATAAATAAAATACTTACCTTGTACATTAAAAGAAGAATATCTAATTTCTTTAATAATACGTATATGTATTAAAATGTAGTGGTCTCCAGAGTTTAGACGAAAAGAATAATAAAAGCAACACCAACACTTATTAAACGTATTCTTATTAGGTATCTATAACGTATGAGTTAACTTAGCTCTACAGAAAGAATACACATTTTCGAAGAACTGACTGGGTATCTCTTCAGTTCCTTCACTGGTTCCTTGTTCCTTTCGACTGTTTACTATAAAAAGCAATCAAAAGATTGTGCACAGACCCACGTAGCAGTGCGAAATGATGTTGGGTTCTGCAGAGTTTTTATAACCCGATCTCGAGACCTGGGATAACCTGAATAAGTTGTTGCGGTTCCTCCAGGCAACTGTACGGTATCCATGGAAGCTGGACAAGGTACACTGCTGAGACAACAGGAATGAAAAATTTTTATTCCTTCTCCACAACCGCTTCCACTATTTGCCAATCTTGTAAAATTGAAGGAATTGGATTATATAAATACAGGAATGATCGCAGATACCAATACTGTTTCTGGAATTTCACGATTAAGAACTATTCGATGCCAATTTCTCTGTAGAAATATAATCAAGTGAATTTTAGTTGCACTATACAACCTGTTGTATGAATATGCTAGGCATAAATATATTTGTACTGTTATGCGTGGTCTTCAATTTGACTGTCGGGTTCAAAATCGATGCCAATGCTTTAGACAAAAATGAAGATATTTCCGTAAATCCAAATGAGTATGGTCAGTATAAAGGTATTAATATTGGTGGTTGGTTGGTTACCGAACCTTACATCACTCCATCACCGTACAAGGACGCCATGGCTCTGGCAAAAAAAAAGGATCAAACGTAACTATTATCAACGAATACACGTTATGTGAAGCATTGGGATATGATGATGCTAAGGAATTATTAGACAATCATTTCAAAACTTGGATTACCGAAGACGACTTCAAGCAAATCAGTGAAGAAGGTTTCAACTATGTCAAGATTCCTATTGGGTACTGGGTGTGGAAAATAGATAATACAACTAATTTGTATCCAGGCAATCAGACTTTCAGTGATCCTTTCGTGAACAGTAATCAAAAAGAATACCTTGACAAGGCATTAGATTGGGCATTAAAATATGATCTCAAGGTATTGGTTAACGTGTATGCAGTTCACAATTCAACAAATTACAATGATGATGATGATTTTGATTCTGATAGTTATTACTTTTGGGAGTATGAAAATGCAACGGAAGTAATTTCTGTAATTCTAAAAGAATATTATGATTATATGTTAAATATAGATTATCCATCTACTCTATTCGGAATTGAGGTATCATTTACTCCAATAAATCTTAGATCAACTTTCCGAAATGATTTAATCGACTTTTATACAGATCGCTTTGACTACTATGAAAGCGCAAAGGATAGTATCAAAAACCCTAATCCAAATATAACCTTTGTCCTTGAGCAAAATGGCCCAACATATAATATGACGTGTCATGACTTAGATCGTGACTTCCACAATAGTTCAAGTTCCTATTACAAAGGAGTTGGTTATAGGTCAGATTCACGTCTAGTTGAAGTTGATGATCCATATTTCTTATATGAAGCTTCAGGAGATTCATTTGATCAATATAATGGTACCGATGGATATCTTGAAGCATTATATAACTATCGTAGGAATTTAACTGGTGAGCCTGACTTTCCTATAACTTTCGTAGGTTCCTGGAGCGGTGCATTGACTGATTGCACACCTTGAATTAATGGTATAGGTTATGGGTCAGACTATGATAATACATATGATGAAGGTGACAATGATCACTATAGTGACTATAACGAAGGTTATACTTGTGTTTCTCAAAAACCTATTGACCAGTGGCCTGAAGAATACAAGGTTCAAGTTAGAAAGTTTATCGAAGTTCAATTGTCAAGGTTCAATACTTATAATAAAGGTTGGTTTTTTTGGAACTGGAAAACCGAAAGTGCACCTGAATGGGATTACCAAAAACTGAGAGACCATAATTTATTCCCACATCCATTTGAAAATTTTACGTATTACAATACGAATGGTGATTTGAACTTAGCTGGTTCTGATAACAACAGTTCTCCTTCCTCGACTAAAACATCACTTAATACCTCATTGAGCGTTCGTAGTAGTGTTGTAAGCTCATACAAAGCCACTACTTCCAAAACAACGAGCAAGACAGATAGTTCAAGTATCTCCATGTATGGTGGTAAAACTAGCTCAACCAGCTCCACAAGTTCCACCAATTCCAACAGCACAGCGGCTTCACACAAGAACGGGCCGTGTGCTATTAAGAGTTTTAGTATTTTAACTTCAATATTCTCTTGGAGTTTGACGCTGATTAGCTAGACTTGCGGTATAGCGTTATTTGTTTAAACGATCTGAATATTCACCCAGCTTTGTAATTTTATATACTTTTATGTACACGATACCAACGAATATGTATTATTAACATAACTGTAACTTTAGTAACTAAGAGAAGGTTGACAGAGAGAACTGGAAAATATTGAACTGGAAACACCTCTGTCCAACATCTCATTTAATGATACATTTATGAGAATCCTATTAGAAGCGACAATATTGCTGACACGGAAGGATATGAATTTGATTATTGTATATTAAACTCATCTATATATCAAGTGCTAAGGCGGGTTCGAAACTGATATGGTATGGTTAACAGTTTCTGTGTTATTAGTTAATTGTTGATTCATTTTAAATTATATTAGTGGGAAGCTAAATCTTGTTTTTATTAGGCACAATTATAGAAGGATTAAATACAAGGCAGGAATAGTTACTAATAAAATAAAAAATAATTCCAATATACAACTTAAAGATTTTATCTAATTACTCAAGTTAGCAGTTGGTTATGCTTGTTGTATTTGTTGTGCTGGTTAAGCTTCTGACGCAAATCATATTACAACATTGAAAACTAGAAATGGAGCATAATAGATATAAATTTTAGTTTGGATGCAATTGGTTGCAATTGGTTGCAATTCGATTTAATATTCTCTTATGATGAAATTGCATCTTATACCAATACAATCTCATTACAGCATCCCATTTCTACCGAACATGGTTATATTACATCATGGTTGTGTTTAATTCGCTGTACTACCAAAGTTATATTAAATATCGTTCTAATAGAGAATGTTGAAACTAAATATGACACATTACTGTTTGGATCTGTCATGTTCCATTTTCTGTGTATCAACACTTTTCGTTTACGAAGCAACCCACAGGACATCTAGTCCTGTCAGTTCCTCAAAATCGAAGATCCAGTTTGTTCGATACTGAAAAATGTCGTTACATCACGTCCGCAACAAATACCTCTTTGGGAAACGGAAAACAAAGCGAGTTCATGGAATGAAGAATGTATGTGACATGAGTTACTGTCCAGTACCGATCCCAAGGAGTCCTTGTCACAGCAACCAGATTTTATGGTCTAGTCAATGATTGTGTTTAGGACATACATGAATCTCTAGGTTTATGGTGTATGCCATCAGGATGGTGAAACGAATTTATTAAACCCGGATAAGATTGGATAACTGTATATAGATGATAAAATATTATCAGATTAGGCAATCAAGTAGCATGACTGTTGTTCTGAAACGGGAAATATATGATGAAGTGAGAAGTAATTGGCTATCTATCGTTACTATGAATCCATTGATTTTAATTTATATAAATAGGATAGCTATTTCATGTTTCTATGTTTCGATATTTCCAATCTTCTTATCTTCCTGTCTTCCCATAAGAAACAGCCCATCATACCCAAATATATACAAGATGCAAAAGACTCAAACCAAACAAGAAAACAAAGACAACTGCTGTTTGTTGTTAGCTGGAGCTGCTGTAGGTGCCGCAGGTGTCGCCGTTGCAGGTGCTGCTTGTGCTGGCGCTGCCTGTGGATGCAACTGTGTCATTGCCTAGTTGTAATGTGGTTGAATCCATGTGTAGTTTAATATATATATATTATGTAATTTATAGTTTTAATAAACATTTTACTCCAACTATTTTACTGCTTCCACTTAAATTATATAAGTTAAATTGTATATTTAAAATGAAAAATAAAGATAGAAAGAGAAAACGATTTGGAAAGGTAACAAAAGATAAGAGTGAGAATGAGAGGACAGGAAAAGACAAAGAAGTGCCTTGGGTTGTATTTATGAGTGAGTGTTAAAATAAGACATACCTTTTTAAAGTGAAATTTTAA
>NW_001834604.1:0-47537 GCF_000150035.1 Vanderwaltozyma polyspora DSM 70294
ATAATTGAGTTTCATAAACTTTCTTACTTGAATTTTGTATTCTTCAGGCCATTCCTCAATTTGATTTTGAGAAACACAGGTATAGTTTTCATAGTTTTCATAGTCAATATCATCGTATTCATTTTTGACTTCATAATTTGTATCTTCATCGTATGTGTCATCGTACCATGATCCATAACCAATACCATGTATCCAAGGTGTGCAATCAGTCAATGTACTACTCCAGGAACCCACAAACGTAATAGGAAATGCTGGCTCACCGGTGATATTTTTCTTATAGTTAAAATTATGTGCAATATTTTCAATGGATTGATCAATGTCAAAATCATGGGATTCTGCAAAACGATATTGAAGAAATACTTGATCCCATTCAGCTATTTGCGAATCTGATTTATATTCGATTCCCTTGTAATAAGGACTGGAACTATTATAAAAGTCGAGATCCAAGTCATGGTATGTCATGTTATAGACTGGGCCACTATACTGAATAGTAAAGGTAATATTTGGATTTGGGTTACTAATACTGTCCTTTGTGGTTTGGTAGTAGTCAAAAAGGTCGGTATAAAAGTTAATCTGATAGGATTCAGCTGGCCATACAGCTAACATCGGGGAAAATGTAACTTCCAAACTGGCCAAAGAAGATGGATAATCTATGTTTAATATATAATCAAAATAATCTTTTAGGATTGAAGAAATTACTCTAATTCCATTTTGATTTTCCCATAAATAATTCTCTAAATCTAAATCAAAGTAATTTGTTGAATTTTGAACTGCATATACATTTACAAACACTTTCAAATCATATTTTAATGCCCAGCCTAAAGCCTTGTTAAGGTATTCTTTTTGATTGATATTCACATAAGGGTCGCTGAAAGTCTGATTGCCTGGATACAAATTAGTTGTATTGTCAATCTTCCACGCCCAGTATCCAATGGGAATCTTGACATAGTTGAACCCTTCTTCACTAATCTTCTTGAAGTCATCTTCAGTAATCCATGTTTTGAAATGATTGTCTAACAGTTCCTTGGCATCATCGTATCCCAATGCTTCACACAAAGTGTATTCGTTAATAATAGTTACGTTTGATCCTTTTTTCTTTGCTAGAGCCATGGCATCCTTGTAGAGTGATGGGGTGATGTATGGTTCGGTAACCAACCAACCACCAAGATTAATACCTTTATACTCACCATGATCATCTAGATTTACGGCAATATTTCCATTTTTGCGTAATACATTGGTATCAATATCGAGAGTAAGAGTCAAATTGACGAACACTGATAATAGTAGGAATATATTTACGCCTAACATTTTCAAACAATCAGTTATATAGTGCAACTGAAATACACTTTATTATATTTCTAAAGAGAAATTGGCATCTGATAGTTCTTGAGCTTGGAATTCGAGAAACAGTATTCATAAGTGCAATCATTCCTGTATTTATACAATTTCATACCTTCAATTTTATAAGATAGACAAATATTGGATTTTGTTGTGGAGAAGGAATGAAAATCTTTCGTTCCTGCTGCCTCGGAAGTGTACCTCATCCAGCTTCCATGGATACCGTGTAGTTGCCGGGAGGAACTGCAGCAGCGTGTTCAGGTTCATCAAGATCTTGAGATCGGGCTGTTATAACTCTGCAGAACTTAAATATCATTTCAGGCAACTGAGTGAGTTCGTGCACAACCTTTTGGTTGCCTCTTATGGCAAACAGTCGAAAGGAACAAGGAACAAGTGTATGTGCTACAGAGACACTCAGTTTTTTCTTCCAAAATGTGTATTCTTTGTTGAGCTCTATTTGAATTATTATTTTATCAAGATTTAGTAAGTGTACTTTAATTAGTTTTGGTGTTCCTTTCATTCTTTTATTTGTCTATATCATGGAGACTAGAGCAAGTTAGTAGATATATAATATCAAAAAACTTCTATATTCTTATTCTAATGTACAAGGGTAACATTATATACAATAATACACAATAATACACAATAATACATAATAATTTGTAATAATAGTTACTGTACAACTTTATTAACGTCATTAACAATAAAGCTTCTATTTTGGCGAAACACATCCTTGTTTAACCTTTTATCAATGGACTGTATTATGACATTTTTATGTCAAGTACATCCTTTTTACTAATATGTAGGTTTTAATGCCAATCTAAATCTGCAAAAATTCTCCAATCTAAATTCTGAGCTACTAAGAATCAAAATACTGTTAATGAAATTAATTGTTATTGGTCTCTTGTTATCCATGTAATTTAAAATCAGGATTGGCCAGGCAGCATGGAGTTATTTCAGGATTATTTGTCAGAGCTGTTAGTAAGGATGTTTTCTTCGATGCATACTCATAGTTTTATGAGGCCTTATCTCCTAATTTAACTACTGTTGGTGAAGAAACTTATATTGTACAATTTGTAAAGCCTGTGGTCCTATAATTGGTATAAAGATTTGATTAAGGAATGTTTCTGACTTGAAGTTTTATGACTTCTTAGAGGATATGATTAAGAATCATTTTTAAATTGAATTATATAGCTTATTCCCTTCAACTTTTATCAATCCATTTGTAATATACCTGTGAGGAAATAAAATCAATGCCATTGAGTAATAATTTCATATTTAAATTACCATTAAATATTAGAACATATTATTTTAAGGTCAACTGGATACTAGTCTATTATCTTTTATATTAGCGAAATATCTTGTCCCGTTTTAAATTGAATTGTTTACATTACTTTGTATATTAATTTTATAATTTATTTCGTTATTTGTAGTATCATATATATCCTTTCTATCTTAAACAACAAAATAGTAGAGTATTGTCTATATTTTGAAAAAAAAAAATATAATATCTGTGTCTTCCTAATATTAATTGATATGGATTTCATTTTGTATTAATCTTATTGAATAAATTTGCTCAAGGTGTTTATTTTTAATCTTATTCTATCGTTCTGTTTATTTAAATCGCCAATGGCCAATTTGATGAGAAAGAATAGCGCAAGTATCGTAAGTTAAAATTACTTACAAGAGTACAATAAATATCATATTTTAACTATTAGAATTGATAAATAGAAGCTAATGAACTTTTTTTGTAGTGTTCAGTTTAACGTGAACAAAACTAGAAAATTATTTTTATAAATTTCTTATTACTTCAAAAACCTTATTGTTTGATACATGTTCATAATATTGTTTAAATATTTTAAATTATTACAATATGGAATTATATATATTCCCTAAATTTTTATCTCCCGTTGGTTGCTCTTGAATACAGCAAATATACCCTCTGCTTAATAATGTTGAAAAAATTGTCCTCTAGTTATGACCTTAATTTTAGATAAAAGGGTCAAATTATAAAATTTTAATCCCTTAGAATATTCGATTCAATACTATGAAACGGCAAAATAACTACTTCCTTTTAGTCTTTTTGGAAAAAGCTTAAGCAATTTGAAGTATAGCTTACAGAATCAGCAAGAATTTGAAGGAAAATTACTGATAAAGTTAACAATGTAGCTGATGTATGTCTAACTCTACTATTGATTCCAGAACAATAAAGCCATACCGAATGAAAAACTTGTCATAAACTCAAACATAAACTCAACTATGAAACCTAAGGGTATGTCTATCTGTATTTTGTTTATATCAATTAATCCATCTATGATTATAATACCTCTGGCCAAAATTATTGAAACGAACTTAATTACTTTAACAGATACTTTAGGTGTTTCTGTAACATCATTGGTTTTTCCCTCTTTGATTGCTTCTCAACTCTCTTGGTCCATATTTGAATCTTGCATAATTTAAATTGGAGTATTTCTTCTAAGGATTCAAGATCATTTAGTAACTTAGGCTAATATTTTGCCAATTAACAAAAGCATTAACTTTAAGTAGTGTTTCCTAGCAACAAGATCATTTAAGGACCTTGTTTCAACGTTTTATTTGGCATCATTCTTTGTACATATGTTATGACGTCAAAATATTGTCGAAATCAATAAAAAATGTGAAGACTTGAGAAGTTGCAGGAATTGTTTCTAGGTAATTATGGACAAAGATTTTAAAATTCTAGTGTACCAAATAAAATATTACAGATTCATATATCTTAGTTAATAGTTAAAAATGAAAAAGTGATTTTAGTTACAGGAAGATAGACAATAAACATAACAAACAGTTATATGCATTACATTAGGGTAAAATAATTCATCAAAATAGATAAATACTCGACTGAACATATCATCACAGATGATCATTAGTATAAGACATTTTAAGCATACTGCCAACTTCATTAGAATTTCATTCATGGCTACATTATTACATTACTTCTACTCTGAAACCAGCTTTTAGGCTGTTCAAATTAAAATTGCATTCTCATTAGTTTCGAGTGACCATATGAAGATTTGTTCAATACGCTCACTGGTTTCCAAATCAGATTTCATGTTATAACAGAATAAAACTAAACAACTTTTAAAGTATATTGTCCAGATAAGGTCTCCAAACATTGCATTGTTTGCCTTATGGAAACGATGTATCTTTTCTCCAGAAGAAAGAAGTAAACCATGATGACAGTATTTGTTCTGTCTGATGTTAACTAATCTAATCCTATAACCAATTTAACAAACTAGTCAATAAAGGTCTCAATTCACAGTTTGATATCAATTTATGGTAGTAATAATATAGGAATACAATTGCTATTAGTTTTTGCTCTATTTTTATGAGAAAAAGAACTATTTTGGAGTGTCATCCATTGACGAAACATTATCCACTTAATAACTGTGTAAAGTATCTCTTCAACATCCATATCATCTTAGTGGCTTTCAAACAATCTAGTTCGTTCCCTTTTATATTTTGAGCTGGTATAATTAGGGAAATATTTTCGACTTCTAAGATTTAATAAAGATATAAAGAAATCAATACTTGTATTTTCAATATTTTTAAAAATGCCTCCTTTGTATTATCTAAAATTCGACTGCTTCAGCTTCCTAGGATAAACCCCATATAGGTTTCCCATAATTTATCATATTCTTTAAAAGTTCCTTTAGAGAACTACAAGAAAACATCCAACTTACTTGATTTAAGATATTCCCACTTTAGGCTATAATGGAACAAAAATTGCTTTTAGTTATCGATTTATTTAGACATTCAATAGGTTTTTTAATGAATTATCAATAACCCAGAAATATTTCATTAAAAATATCGACCATTACATTTTTCCTTTCGACAAATGTAAATTTTCTTTCTTTCAAACCATTTTTCTTCAGTTCCTCCAAATCCTTTATAAACAATCAATCATTCAAAACTATTATCAAGAATGAGAAACGAGTAATCCCATATTCTTTCAACTCTTTGGTAGCCAAATCCGTAATTTTGTATCCTAGTCCCAACAACTATATGCATAATTTGAAAATAAGATAGTTATCAATTTTGGAAGTAGTGTTGTAATAACCATTTATTCAGTGTTAAAATTTAAACTACGGTTCTTGATAGCAGAAATTTAACCTTAATTCTTTCAGCTCATAAAAAGAAATATGACCTAAACAAATTACTAAATCTATCGTTACCAATCATACTAACTTTCATCGGATCTACAAAAAGATGAAACCTCATTACTTCGGATGCAAATTCAATAACGTGGAAAATATGCTCAGCGTAACACGAACCATATTCATATTCAAGTAACTGCTAGATGTTACCTCTTCCAATAGATTATGTTTCCCAATGTACTTCATCAACCTAATGTTTTTGCATAAGATTGAAGCTAAAACCAAAAAATCATCATATGCTGGATTCTAATAAGGTTCAGAAACCAGCAACCAGAAACTAGTAAATAATTATGATGTTGCACTGATATACCTATATTTATTTGTATACCGCGTTAATAAATATATCGCCTAGTGTATTGACGTTACATGAGGTACAAAAAGGTGTTGACGCAGGTTCGAAACTGAGAAGGAGTAATTTTCAGTTTCTTTCAGTTTCGAGATTATTATTAATTTGAGTATTCATTATTCAAAGCTATATGGTTGGGAAGCTAATCCTTAATTACTTTATATAGTTTTATATAAGGATTAGATAAAGGGTAGGAATAGTTTCATTTATCTTGAATACTATCCCTTTATATAGCATAAGGATAGCATCTAATTATTCTAATTAGATGCTGGTTTACTGGTTTGTTGACCATGCTGGTTTGTTGACCATGCTGGTTTGCTGGTTTGCTGGTTTGGCTTCTAATGCTAACCATATTTCAACAAAAGGTATGATCATCAGTATGAAATTATCCTATTTTAAAAATATGTTTGTACAATATATATTCATAATAAATTTTAGGTGTAAAATTTTCACTTAATGCCATGCTAGTTTAGGGTTAATAGTCTAAACTGCCATATAATATTACTTACGTTTCAATACAATGATATCTTATATTCCGACACTTACTATAAACCTAAATTGTTGTAATAAAAAAAGAAAGTTAATAATTATTCTTCCTATTCTTTATAAAAATGTTTCAACCTAAACCAGTCACCTATATTTGCATTACAGTCAATGTTGGTATCTCCAGTTCTGCAATCAAAGTGGGAATTCGACGATTCCCCTTTTATTGGAGCGTTGATTCTGTTATAAGCTGTCCATCGGCCACATGCGGTTTTACCACTTCCACTTTTAGAACAGCCTTGCGTTTGGACATCTGCCCACATCATTCTTTGTTGATACCAAACCTGGCCATCAGTACCTGCAGGGATATGACACTCCAGTTCGGCACTTTTACTGATCGATCTACTAACAGAATATCCAGTCGATGCTGATAAAGCCTTTTCATTAAGAAACAAAATCCGTTCCATTGACCAACCATAATAGTATCCATAGCCAATATTAATAACTGCTTCGTCACCACTAAGAGAGTTATCGAAACACTGTGAAACAGGATACCATGGAGACCACCATTCTCCAGAGTGAATGGTTTGGAGTTGATCCCAAAAATAATGCCAACCGCCCACGTCATAGACAATTGGGTCCTTCTTAGCGAAGATACCATTAGATTTTTCATCTTTGTGTATTCCAAAGATAGGATTGGAATTGTCCTCTTCGTGCCATTTGAAGATATTAGAATAAACAATACCAGTGCTATTATCTTTAATAACTATGTCGGTGTTAGCATACATAGAAATGTAGTCGGTGATGTTTTCAGAGTTCGAGACATAAACGATTCCTCCGCTTTGTTTGATATTTTCCAAACTGTTTTTGTCAGAAATGGTTACATTATTACTTCCTGGACTTTCAACAGTTAGACCGCTAACAAGCTTCACCGCAGCCAGAACAGTAAAATATAACTTTACTGAGTTTATTGAAACATACATGATGTCCTCGGTTATATAAAATGTATCTTTCTATTATGTTCAATTAAAAGAAAGCTAAAAAGAAAAGAAGTTTCTTCATATTCTGGAATGCAATGTTCTTATATATATATATTTTAACTTTATGGCTAATTTCTTCCTGAAGTTTTTATATTGTGCAACTAAAATATTTCTAATGCTATTTAGAGGAGTAATACTACTATGGAAATTACAACGTGCATCTATAGAGGAGAGGATGTACTATTGTAGAATCTATCCGATCACGAGTGAACAAAAAGCAACTTCGGCGATTTCCGTATTAGGCAATTGTGAGATGTTTTAGAGTGTGCCTATTGTCCTTAATAGTCAATTAAGGAATTACGTTTGTGCGGGACAAAATAGATAAGATATTCTTAGACATTTCGAAAAAGTCGTTGCTCTGTATAGGGAGTGTATTGATCACTGTCAATGTGATATATAGTTATCGTTAATTGGCTTGAGACATTAAGGCAAAGAAAGGCCGTGGAGATTCGATGCTTTTATCAAAGTTCGTTGAGATACTGGTGATTCTTAATAAATAAGGATAATTGTAATAGAAATATCTAACTCTCTGTTATAAAACTGTATATACGCCTAATATATAGTTACAACAAGTCTAATGTCGACTGTCGTTCTAATGAACATATAGAGGCAATTGGTCATTCCTATCGAATTACTTATAAATCAATTTTTGACCTGGTTATGATTATTTTTTTATTAGTACAGTAACTACATGCATATGACTGTTGCCCAGTTGTCCGGTGGAAGATTATAATGGTCAAACCTCAGTTAATAGTCTAATTAAGTCTATATGGGAATATATATTACTTGGATTATATGATATTTATATCTAAAGTATATTTCTATATTACAGAATTAGTATATAAATAATGCATCAATTCATTCAGATTAGTCGGTGTTTCCAAGAGAGGTTTTAGCTCTCTTATGTCATATTCTTTCTTTATCTTGTTATACCGTTATTATAGATGAAGTCTTTATATCAAGGTTAGGTTTCTATTAGGGCTTGATGTTCAACTAAGACCAACAGCCAGATCTAAAATTAGAAATGCAAAAGTTTTCGATGTAAAGTAAGTTTAGAACGTCCTGAATATCGAGGGCCAAATAGCTAAGCTGCAAATATATAACAATTCCCTAATACGAACCCATTTCGAATTATATTCAATCGATTTCCTCCAACTGACAAAATAATCTTAAGAGGAAAGAAGATCCCTTAAATAGATAACGAGGTTCAGAAAAGATAAAAAGGATCAACTGAACTATTTAGTGACTTATAGATACCTTTTCTAGTGTTTTCGCTCTATGTATTTCCCATGAGAAGAGTATATTTGGATTCTATTATAGATATTGGATTGCAAAATATAATATTATTATTGAGTATTGCTTCTTTAAATCATTTTAGAAATTTTCGATTAACTGTAGATTAATTGTATTCAAAGCAAAGAGCGTTTATAGAAATCAAAAATTCGTGATTATATTGATATATAAATATATATAAAAACTATTGATTATTCATATGACATCGGACATAAGCCATAATTACAGAAACAGGTTGTTATATTATATGAGACTGTTAGAGAAAAGTATACAAAAGAAAATATATATCCATTATATTGTGTCATTTTTTGCCCAATACCCAAAAATGAAAAATCATGAACATTTTCCCTACCTTGTTTATATCTTTCAATGTCATTTCACAATTCCTCAAGCAACAAAGTAGGTAACTTATTCGCGATAACGAACGTCGATGAAATTAGCTCGAAACTTAATATTAGCGATTCTCTATATCAGATGCTCTGAATATTATGATCGGCTTTATTTATTCCCATATTACACCTTCCCAGAGTATAATATCTTGGAATATATTTAATTCTAATAAAATTTCATTGCTGTCGAAGATTTTTCAAATTTAATCGACCTTAATCTTTTCCTGAAATTAAATTAATAAATATGATTAAAAATGAGGATTCTATTATTCCAGAATTTACTACTTATAAATGATTTCTGGTTCAGATTAATCAGCTGTTATAGATAACATACAAAGGTCTTGTAATTGCTTGATTTCTTTTGCAATTGTCATTATTTAGTTGTGGTATGGCTTTTCAAAAAAAAGACGTATATTCCCAACTTATTAACTAGATGCATACACAATCGTTCTATACATATATTTACTCTAGTGTTTCTTTTTGGCTACGACGTTTAATTCATAATAATGATAATGTAATATAAGAATGCTTCTTTTAATTATATATTCTTAAAACAAATTGTAAGTTATTAAACACTTAAACTTTCTTAATATTATCAAACTGATAATGTACTATGAACACCTTTACAAAAAATTTTAATAAGAATCAGTCATTAGTATAATATTCCATATTAAAAAAAAGAAAATAATAGGATTATTATAAAATAAGACAATGATAAATACATTTGACATTAAGCAACTATAAAAATTAGGATATCAAATTTTCTAATGTATATATCCTCACTTCTGAATGAGTAACCAGATATATAGGGTATTGGATAATTATATCAATGTTACAGACAATATGCTATGATTATCAAATTTGTACAATAAAGAATGGTACTATTATCTTTTAGATGAACTAGAACAAATATGTTCAGATGCTTTTTGTATTGTTATTATATTGGGAATTTGAAATTAATTGCAATCCAATTATTCAAGCCTCTAATAGAGCTTGTACTAATCATATTCTGTTGTTATCCTGAAGACTATATTATATGCGGAGTGACCTTCTCCTACTTTCAAGTTTACGATGATGTTCAACATAATGTATAATTAATGCTTCGCAAGTAATTTCTATGGTCAACGCTGGGACCCCTACAATACCGAAACTGTCTACATCAGTCTGTTCTCCAACAAAAATGTCAGCAGAACGTTTGATAGAACCATAGAACGAATCTGCAAAATCTTTATTGTAATACGCAATTTTAGGCTTAGGATTACTTGATATTGGGCGATTCTTAATATCATCTAACAACAATAATTCATATTTACTATCCTCTAAGAAAAGTGATAATAGTGTCAATTTTCTATTCCATTTCAACTTCTGACCTGTAATATTCGAAATATAGTTTTCACTTATTAAATCTCTTGTCATACTAATTGGATCAGTGTTAATAGAGTGCAAGTAATCAAATTGATACTCCTTGGTAGAGCCTAACTTATCGCATGAAACCTGGCAAAATGGTGTTTTATACAGAGTATGAGTTTCCGATTGATTAATTATTTCAAACCTACTATAAGGTGGAGGATCACTCCTAGATTTCAAATCATAAATATAGATTGTAAAACTCATTTTTTTGATTCCTAAACCAATTCCAATACTAGACTTAACTGCTGAATCAAATAGGCCCTCTCTCCTACTGACAATATGCAACAATGGCACACCTACACCGCTTGGATCTAGCTCATTTCTATTCGTACAATTTTTATACTTTTCAAAAGATTGAATCGAACTGAATGCATAATAACCTTCACTTTTTAGTACTTTACCAATAATTAAATTTCTTCTCCTGGAAAAATGATAACAAGTTGGGATATCATTGCTTGTAGTATTTAAAACCTTATATTTTCTCTCAATTGATGATTTATTAAGAGCTTTACTTATCAAACCTACCATTCACAGCCAATATCTTATTCGTTCAAATATTCTGAAAATATATTAGCGTTGTAAGACCACACTAGTAGTTAACCAATAAAGTTTCTTTCTGTAGAGTTACCTAATTATAATGCACCAATTATCTCTGAATCAGAAGTTACCGCTATCTATAATTGTAAAATTCCTTCAGTTTATATACTTCAGTATGAGAATTATATCGACGTTTCTCTCATTATACTCAATTGTAGGCTTAACTTAACATGAAGCTTAAGACTGATGTTCTAGATATATTTAATCATCCTGTCAATACTAGAGGCTTGGTAGTAGTTGATATATTGACTAAATTGTTTCGAACCTGTCGAATATTGTTGCAAGATCGTCGTCATCATAGCAACACGAAGAAAACTCGGAGGGACAAAAATTTTGCAGCAAGGAATTTTACTGTTGGGGTAATAACTCAGTTACAGCGGGTCGGGGCTTATTAGAGGGGTTGGTTGATGGCGAAGTTTGGTTTGCAAAAGCTGGTGTTCCTGGGGTTATGATTGGAAAGGTGGTTAGTTATCCATATAATTTGACTCCCAGTTATTACAGTTATCATATTGTTTTTATGCCGGATGAAGATGCAGAGACTTGAAAGACACGTTTCCTCCCAGGTAAATTAATTGCTGTAGCAGAAGTCTCTGTTGCTTAAGGATATCTTGATAAAGTAGTTTGGTGTCTTGGAGTAGATAAGTTTGGGTATTTGACTTGAGTCATCACCTCATTAGGTCTAATTAGCATCAATTAATGTAGTGTTGTGTGAGTGAGAATTTATTTGTATTGATATTGAAAAATGGAAATGAATTTAGTTTCGAAGTGGTTATATCGAGTAAGATTATTTACAGAAAAGCCTACTTCTACTGGGAATTATTTCGGCGTTAGAACATGAGTTTCTATATTCCTTCTGATCTGCTTATTAGTGAAATTGTCCAATGTATTACTCTATTTTTTTTTCATTCTCAATCCCTAGGAGAGCTAGAATATTCCATTCAGCATTAACATTATTTCCGCACAAGTAATATTTAGTGTTGTAAAAATATTTTTGAATCCAATAAAGTTTGTATACCATTTTATTTTAACTGAAATTAACCTGAGCACTAAGACTATGGATGGAAACGATAAACTAGTACATATAAATGCCAATTGATTGGTATTAGATATTATTAATGTTCGATTTGTAAAGGTTGTGGAGAATAAGGTCATTCATTATATTGGGTAAAATTAATTCTGTCTTTACTAATAAGATATGTTCTAAAATATTTCCCTCGTTTCTTTAATTTTAAACTTTTGTCATTTATTCTCGAATATTTCCTTAAACTTTAAAAAAGCAGGGGATTTTGTTTTTCATTCAATGCAATACGATGTTGATTATGCTTCTAAATATTTCATAAATTACAAACATAAATTGGAAGGCGGGAGGTTGACAAATAAAAGCAAAATCCAGATATAACTTAGATCCCAAATTAGTTGGATATATATATACTTATGAATAGAATTAGGGACTATGCTATAATTTGTGTGGTTTAACTAAATCTCAAAAATTGCATAGATAATAATTTCTTAATGAAACTAAACAAAATTACATTAAGAAGCAATGAGAACAATGAAACAGGAAAAATTATAATATATCATTAGAGCTTTTAGTGTTATTAAGGAGAACAAAATATTAATAATAGAGAACTCCACATGTACATGATGAAACTTTTTATATACTTTAAAGATAAGAGCACATTATATGCAGGATTAATATGTTATCACTACAGTTTACTAGGATTAGTAGCAAAAATGCAAGAAATAAGTAGTTTATTTGGTATAGAACCCATTATATTTGGTAATCCTATTTATATTTGCTTACATACCCCATAAAAAGCTTTGTTTGTTATTGCTGTTGATATGTTTAACTTGTAATATAGAACAAATAATCAGTACTGATTACGCTTTGATTTCATAAACAGAGTTTCAACATCAAGTTTGAATTATTCTGAAATGGATGAAAATGATCAGCTGATTTTATTCAATTGTATTCTTTGTTGTGAATTCTTAATTTATAGATATCTAGTAATTGTACGTTGAATAAGTGCTTGGTATTGCTTTTATTCTATTCGTCTATCTTGTGGAGACTAGTACTGTTAATAAGTAGATTTATTATTAAAGAGTTCTAAATCTTCTTCTTCTAATGTACAAAGCAAATAAATAATATACAATAATATACAATTGAATCAAATAGCAGTCACTATTAGTCTTTGTATGTGTCAACGATAATAACACGTATTATCTGGTGTCATAGATCTTTACTAATTCGTATGAAGCTATGTTGAAATAACACACAATGGAATTTTGAAGCGCAAATTACCACTCTAAATCTATGATACCTTTAGTAAAAACTTCCTTCTGTTCTGCTAAACGATTCGAAACCAATTAAATACCAATTATATTTTTCAAGAACCCCCAGTTATTTTTTTACCGAGCCGAGCTATAGGAAATGAATGCAACAAACAATAAAATGGGAATCATCGAGCCGAGGTACCAGATTTGGGGTCAGGAAGCAGCTGATGCTCACACTAATTTATGTACACACCTAGTAATGAGTATTATCACTAGCGTCCAACACTTTTATACCAAGATTATCACTAGATTTACAGATCTCTTCTCATATTTTTCTAAGCTGTAAATGAATCCTCTTTCGAAGAATGCGACGGTTGAATGTTTTCCATCTCAGGAACTACGGTTATGTATATCAGCCCAGTTACGAATAGCCAATGATATTTTGAATCATGCATCCATTCTATTTTTGATACACAACTTTGGCTGTAAAATTCCTTTTTAGGAATTATGTTTTTTTGTTGAAAATATAAAGAAAATTGATGTTACATATATGTAAATATATTGAGTGGTATTTCTAAAACAATTCCTTGGGCATATCAACTGATCAGTTTTATCAAATAACTAGTAGGCAAAGTAAATAAAGAAGATAAAAGAAGCTCTGTCTTGATCGGCCGAGTAATTCACTAGAGTATTATAGATACCTCGGCCGAAAATTGTCATACTTGTATAATGCTGATTAATCTCGAGACAACAACATCTCCCCATGCATTTATATTTTAAATCTTTTAAGAATGGTTAATTAAGAACTGTATAAATATACGAATAGAATCAAATAAAATGGCAATTACTTTATGGTATTCATTGGTTTAGTAAAAATAAATACTTTCAACATTGCTCTACACTTGAGTACTTCTTGGTATAAGAATATCAATAGATTTAACACAATCAAAGGCACATAATTAATATATCGATGTCAATTGTTCAACAAAAAAAATTTGGAAATACTGGTTTGAAAGTATCCCCGCTTATTATTGGGTGTATGTCCTTCGGTTCGAAGACTTGGGATGAATGGGTTCAAGATGATAAGGAAGAAGCTTTTAAAATTTTGAAACATGCTTATGACAGGGGTATCCGTAGTTATGACACTGCAAATGTATATAGTAATGGTCAAAGTGAAATTATTTTGGGTGAATTCCTAAGGAAATATAACATTCCAAGAGAGACTGTTGTTATAATGACAAAATTGCGTTTTCCTGCTGATGAAAACATGGATATAGACTTTAAAAATATGACACCAGAAATGAAACTAAATGTAGTTAACATGCAAGGTTTATCACGTAAATCTATTTTCAGCTCTTCAAGAGCTTCTGTTAAAAGATTAGGAACCTACATAGATATCCTACAAATCCATAGAGGTGATCCCGATACACCATTTGAGGAAACTATGGGAGCTTTAAATGATGTAGTCATTGAAGGTCTAACTAGATATGTTGGTGCATCATTGATGCTAGCAACTGAATTTGCAGAAATGCAATTCGTAGCAGAAAAACATGGTTGGTTTAAATTTGTCAACTCCCAATCTTGTTATCATTTAATGTATAGAGAAGATGAAAGAGAATTAATTCCTTTTGCAAAAAGACATAACATCGCGTTAACTCCATTTTCTCCATTAAATAGGGGATTGTTATGTAGACCACTTGGTACAGAAACCACTAGATCTAACAGTGATTCTGTAATTAAGACCAAAAATTTGAAAAACTACACCGATTGGGAAGCATCAATTATTAATCGTGTCGAAAAACTTTCTATAAAAAAGAATATTCCAATGTCGGCTATATCTTTAGCATGGGTATTACAGAAAGGCTGTTTTCCTATTGTAGGTTTCAGTTCTATCGAGAGAGTTGAGGAGGCCATTGATGCTCTCGATGTAAATCTAACAGAGGAAGAAATGAAATATTTAGAAGAACCCTACCAACACAGAGAACTATATACTTAAGAAACAGTGATTAAGTTTCTAGAAGATGTTGAGTTGTGAATACACCTATATCTCTCTTCTGATTTTCGGTGCCTCCCCACTTACAACATTTACAAAAGAAATTTCTTGTTTAGAACAGTTTGATTGTTTAGTATAGTATATACAGGCACGTGAATGAAATATTTACTCTTAGGAATTGGGATATGTACGTATATGTATATGCTATAGTCTAAAGGTTAATTTAATTATATTACATTGGTGTATTCAAAATTTGAGATACAGAATTCCCAGAAAATCAGTTAAGCGTCTCAAAATTCTTTCCTAGTATATTGCATTATATATGATACTACTTAGGAGATAGTAAAACGATACCCGAGGAAGAAATCCAGGTTATTGGTATAAAGGTTAAGCTTCTGCCCCATTATATTACATTTAGCCAACAGAGTGATAATTACTTACAACACTTACCTGGTAGTCAGCCTGCGCCAAATTACTCAGTCAATGGATTCCATCTGCCTTGTAAAAATGAAAACTAAAATCATTATTGACGTAGAAAATGAATTTAAGATAATTGAATATACCAAACCATAGGGATATATTAAAACTTCTGGAATTCTGGTAACTAAGTAATCCAGTTGCTAATTTTGGTAGCTCCTGGGAATATATATCAATTAAATTAGTTCCCAAATTAAAGTTGGAACGTATTCTTGTCAAATTCTTCAAAAAGAAAATTGCTAATTCATTATTGGATTGCGATGGAGGTATTGTTACCGTTGAGATCAATTGCTTTGGTAGCCAGATAAGGAAAAGAAGCTGATTCAGAACAAATAGTCGATAGCTTTTGTTTATTGCAGCGGTCTTTTGTGCAAATGCCTGGTTGAATCACAACAAAGGAGACGGATTTATAAAGGATGCAGCCCATCGGAGAAGGATGTTCTATGAGAAGGGTATATGGTTCGAACACCGAAAGTGCTGTTCTAGTGTTACCCGTTTTCTCACTAAGATAGCCGTGAATATGCATGTCCATGTATTTATACTGGTTCATCCATTTACTGCTATTCGAATTTTACCCTTTTCCGTTTGAAAGAGGATCTTCCGAAAGGAAATTACTTCTTTCTTTCGAAGGAAAGTTTTTTCTTTTCTTTTTTCTTTTCTTTTTTTTTTTACCCTGTAGTCGAATTAGATTTAAGATTTATGGATTTAATAATATATGTGATGAGATGTGCTGCTAACTGATGACCTTGATATATAATAAGCTTGCTAGTCGATTGTTTTTCTAGACAATGCTTTGGAATCTCAATTCTATTATTTTAAAGTTCCCTTACATTTTGCATATCAATGACGTTCAAATCATCAATTGTTTAGTACGCTCTAATTGTTATTTCAAGCTGGATATTAAATACGTATCTTATCCATTCACTGGTGTATGGTATATTGCGGTTTTCTTTTATAAAGACAGAAGATGATGAATTCAAAGGATGGAAAAAATAGTGCTGTGGACATTCAATCGGAATTGTATGATGAGAGTAATTCTCAAAACTCATATATCGATAATGAGGACATAGCTGATGAGAAAAATATTGCTAGTGATGAACTCACAACAAGTGATGGCGAAAGATTGCAACCAGGCCCACCTCCAAGGTTAAATTTTTGGGATAATAGTTTGAAAGATCTCAGATTCACAATATGTAAGCAATTGGTAATTAATCTTTTCCTATTGGGTTTTATGTGTTTCACTGTTTTATGTATTTACTGGGGAGCGTCTTATCATAGAGATAAATTCATTCACAAAGTTAATATCTTAGCTGTTTTCCAAGATGATGACGGTAATTCTCCTTTGTCTAGATTAGCATATGAAATTTTGGATAATTATACATCTACAGTAAAGGGTAACTGGAAAGTATACAACCAATCTGAATTCATGAACCATTATCATTTAACAGATTCCTCGCAGGTCAACCAAAAAATATTTGAAATCATTCATCATGAAGATTATTGGTTTTCTCTGAACATAAAGGAAAATGCAACTCGAAATTTAATTTCTTCTTTGACTGACAACAATTCCTCAAATATATTCGATTCTACAGAATATTTCGAGGTAGGTTACGAATCTGGTAGAGATCCAACTAATTTGAAATCGGCTATTCTGCCAATTTCACAGGCGTTCCAGAGTGTTTACAAAAAATTATATCCTGCAACTGTATTATCTCCTATTATTAATTCAGTAAATATTAGTGATACTGAACCTGAAAAGTTAATCTCCGCAAGCAGTATGGATTTTACCTTTAGCGATTGGAGGCCTTTCACAGATGCCGTCATATTGACACCATTACAAGTTGGTTCTATTTATACGTTGATTTTAACTGTTGTACAATTTGCCTTGTGGGGTAAAGTCCATGGTATGGTTTCTCAAAAGTTAAAGATTCCTCAGTTAATAGTTTACAGAATTTTAATATCAGTGGTAACTTTATTTTTTTTATCTTTGTTCTTCTGTACAATTTCTGCAATTTTTCAAGTTGATTTCACAATGGCCTTCGGAAGAGGGGGGTTCGTTGTTTATTGGATGTCAACATGGCTTGTCATGTTAGCTGTTGGTGGTGCAAATGAAAATGTCATTACTTTGATTGTTGCATACGGTACAGAATATCTAGCATTCTGGCTGTTGACATGGATTATCCTAAATATATCAGTTACTTTCTTCCCAATGGCATTGGATAGCAACTTTTACCGATATGGTTATGCTATGCCAATTCATAATGCTGTTGATATTTATAAAGTCATTTTTTTAAACTTATCAAAACATAAGATGGGTAGAAATTATGGTATATTAGTTGCATGGGTTGTACTTAATTGGACATTATTACCTTTATTCATGAAAATTTCTGGCGCTAAAATGCAGAAGAACGCTAAGGAACAAATGGAACAATCTTTGGTATTAGCAAAGAAAATGGGTAGAATTTAATTTAATTAATACTCTCTCACACACCCAGTCTTTTTCAGTAATATTCTGGAATACTTCATTTAATATCGGTTAATAACACATAAGGATGTGATTTTTGAATTTTTGAATTTATAAATTGACAAATCTAATTTATTGGAAGTTCTGCTAGCATATTACACATAGGATACTGGAAATTATTGTTAGGGAGTTGAAAATACCAGAACATAGTACGTGGTTAATCAAATTTAATCCTAAATCAATTGCATTTTTTCTTTATTCGGTGGTAATCTCAGCTGGGTACCAGTTGATTTTACAGAGTATATATTGTATTTAAACTTCAAGATTTCGATTTAATTTTATCATTTCAGATTCTCTCATTCATTATATTGAGCAATCTGTTATTTAGATTTTATACACCATTATTTTAATACACAGAACAATACCATTATTCTGGGTAGGGCTCGATTGCGATATATAACTAGTTAAATAATGTGACCCTGAGTCAATCACCAGGTGATTGGAATTCAATTTCTTTTTGAATTTTGATTATTTAAATCAGAATTAGAAATATTTGATAAGTATATAATATATTGTGTAACTTGAGATAATTTGGAAAGTGGCGATAGGCATATGTTACATTGTATGGTGTGGAAGCCTTAGATTAAAATAGTTGTACCATAGAGAGTTGAATAATTTGATCCTTTCAAGATTGGGTATTTATTATGTTTAAAAATAAAACTAGATTAATCCAAAATCGAAAGACATTTTAATCAAAAATCGTTTAAAATTTGTATCAAGCACTCCCTACTGGCAAGTTCTTTAACCATCACACTTTCAGTAATAATAATCTTATCAATTCTATTCAGTAATTCCACTAAAAAATAAGACAATTATACCCAACTAAGTTTGTTTATATATATATCAAAAGGTTTAGTGGCATATACTTTGTGCGTATTAATTGTTTCTGGTCTTAAATTTTTTATCTATAATACAGTCCATTTATATCAGTCAGCATTTTTCCCCTTAATCATGACCGATGTCATCAATGGTGAAAGATACAATTCTAGAGGAAATTAAAATCAGATTATTGGTACACCATATAGAACTAATTATTCCTTATAGTTGGTTATAAAGCGACTATTCATTGACCAAAACACACCAAAATTCAATAAAATTAATAACTGCATTAACTTATCATTCTATTGTTGATAAATATATATGTAAAAATAAACTATAAATGTAGGTCTTTATTTTTTTCTTTTTCTTAATAATAAGAACTTACTGTTTCAAGACAGTAACATATTTTTCACCAGAATTCTTACCCTCTTTGATACCTTGTAAAAGGGCTGGAATATCTTCTAACCCATTTTTGAAGGTCTTGACTGGAATATGGTGAATTTCCCCATTATTAAGCTTTGGGTTAATGAAATGAACAAAATTAATTCCGGATTGTCTATAAGCTGGATCAGCAGGTTTGGAATGAGCACCAAATGGGACCTCTTTACGGGCAGCCAAGTACAGCATGGTACCACTAACTACAACATTGTCTCTTCTCTATGTCTTCTCTATATTTTTAATAGACATTGTAACTAATCGAATAACGGTTGCTTTTTCATTTTCAACAGCACATTGATAAACTTGGTTCAAAGTCTGTGGGTTGGAAACACCATCAACTAGATGCTGAATGTTGTTATACTTGGATTTAATTTGATGGATTACATCTGAATTGTTATAATCAAAAACTTCATCAGCACCATAAGCCTTTAAAATTGCTTCGTGTTTCTTGGAGGCTACAACAACAATTTTAGTGCAACCTTGTAAATTCCTTGAAAACTGGATTAATAATTGGCCAATGGCAGGTGCACCACCCCAGATCAATAGCGAATAACTATGATGGACAGAAATTGGTCTCCACTACAATTTATTCCCTAAATTATGGATCAATACCATACCTGAAGTATTTAAGGAAACGGACAAAGAAGCTGCTCTCTCAAAGGTAGAAATCGGGCCTGCTGGTATATCGGAGTCTTCCAACTTTATACTCTTCAATGGTTTGTAGGCGGTAGCAGTATCGACAACAACATACTCCGTGAAAGTACCGTTTGTAGGGCACCTGGTTGAATAACCATGTATAAAACCATAAACAAAATCTTCAATTACCCAGTCTTTAATATTTGAGTCTAATTTAACAATTTGATCAACAACGTCACAGCCGATGATAGAACCTTGTGGGCCTAATCTATAGTCGACATGTTTCCAATCTGTTGGATACTAGCAAAAGCAATCGTTTTAACTAAAGCATAACCTTCTTCCAATTCTGCCAAAGGAATTCCTTCTTTAACAATGGCATACTTCATAGTGGTTGGGATTTCAATATGTGGGGACATTTGTGATATTTTTATATATAGAATTATAGCTCTCTTTTTTTTTAGATGATATTATCTTCCAATCCTAGGATTTTTCTTTAGTAACTCATATCTATTAAATAATTTCCCGATTGTAATGACATTCAAAGTTTACCATTTATTATAGATTTTTTATGACAGGTTTTAATTAGTAAACATTTAAGAATTTCATTGTCGCTTAATTTACACTGACGTTAGAAGATTTTAGGTGCTGCTATTATTAAAGAATGGACTGATAAATCAGTGGTTGATTCGAACGACTGAGGTTGAATAGCATTCTCCTTCAAAGTTGACCATTAGAAACCTTTCTCTGTACGAGTCGTTTCCTCGACACCTTTAAAGTTTAGAAGTACTGATAACAAAACCCGAAATTCGAATAAGCAGAAGTGAAACCCCCACGTTTGTTTACGTGGCTTGGCTTGGCTCCCTAATGCAGTTCGGCCGAGGAATCATCTTATTCGGACCCGTCAAACAGCGTCGGCTCGGTGAATTTAATCTCCGTTCGTCGTATTTTTTCTTTCCACAACTTTTCCTGTCTATAACGCAAAAGGGATTCCTTTCTTTTCTTGGAATGCCTTAATTTCCGAGGAAATACGCTATCAAACCCTTTTTGTATTGGTTGGCCCGGATTTGGTAAACTTTTAATTATTATTTAGTTGTATAGTTAGTTTGGTATACGTTTGAATAAAGGCGGCTCTGCGTGTATTCAATAGGATCTTAAGGTAGAGATTTGTATTATAAATTAAATTTGCTGTTAATTAATAATGTTACTGATGTTTCCTTTATATGCAAGTTAACATACTAAATAAGATACAATAATATATAATAATCTCTTTTAATAGGAATATTAATAATATGCCACAACGTTGTTATAACAACACATATCTCTTCCATATCAAGGTTCATACGAGGAAACCTCTAAATAATATATGCTCAGTCCAACTATGACTTTAACATTCTTGGTTTCTTTTCCATTTATTTTGCATTAATAATATCGAAATATTTCGAAATGGTCAATTTGAAATATCCCTGGTCAAAGATTTTGCCAGAAACACTCGATTGATATTTATGGCATAATACCCTGAATGATTATTAATACATTTCAGAAATTTCAATTATAAAAGTGACATATTCTCAGAAGTTATGAATTGAAAATGTCGAACTTGTTTAATAACAAAAAAGCACACAATTAAGAGTAATTGAATAGATCCATAATATCAATATTATCAAAATGAAAGTTTTAATAGTTTTTGCTCATCCAGATGAACGTTCGTTAAACGGTTCCTTGTTGAAGGTCACCGTCAAACAACTAGAAGATGATGGCCATGAAGTCAAAGTCAGTGACTTGTATAGAATGAAATGGAAGGCTGTTATTGATGAGGATGATTTTTTGAATCACAATAAGGGAGAAAGGTTACAAGTTGCAGCTGCCTCTGGTGGTGCATTTTTCAACAACAAATTAACTGAAGATGTTGTTCAAGAACATGAAAAATTGCAATGGGCTGATACTGTTATCTTCCAATTCCCAATGTGGTGGTTCCAAATGCCAGCTATTTTAAAGGGTTGGGTTGATAGAGTTTATTCTTTGGGCTTGGCTTACGGTGTTGGTGAACATAACGAAACCAAATGGGGTGACCGTTTCGGTGATGGTGTTTTCAAAGGCAAACGCGGTATGCTAATGGTAACTATAGGTGGTTCAGTAAGTAATTACAGTGAAAGAGGTATTTGTGGTCCTATCGATGATGTTCTATTCCCAATTAACCACGGTATCTTATACTATCCTGGTTTCACTGTTTTACCTTCATTTAAAATTTTTAAATCCAGTACCATGACTCCAGAGGTATATGACGATTGGGTCGCTAAATTAAAAGAACATTTGCACAACGTCGAAAACATGGAACCTATTCCTTACAGAAGACAAAATGGTGGTGAATATTCTATTCCATCGTTGGAGTTGAAACCAGAATTTGGAAAGTCGGGTGCTCAAGGTTTCTCTTTACATATTCACAACTAAATATATACACATATATGTACGTCATTTGACTAGTCCTTTTTTTAATGCTACATTTCATTATTGTTCCCTTTTTTGTATGGTTCAAATTTAATTGTAATGGTATTATTCTTCCAACCAATTGTTGTATAAATCAGTATGTTGAGAAATATACTGTGGAATGATATAAGTAAAATGACAAGTACTGACTTAATTATCTCGCTTTAGATTACATGTCCTAGATCCTGGAATTAGGTTCGCTCATGACAATTATAGTATAATTGAAAATATTGGATGATATTTTATGGTATATTGAAGCATTATATAAACTTAATAACATACACCGGAAAAAATATAAAATGATGTATTAATAACTTTTTAATTTTAGTGGAACATTTTTTTGCTAATGATCGATTTCGTAGATACTTAAAGATATAAATTGTACAATATAACATATCACAGCAACCATATTGCATCAATAATCATGAAAGTTATTCGCATTTAATATTCCTTCCGACTTTATCATTACAATAGAAACTCAAGATTAGTAACTGATAGTTAAATGGATTCTTTCAAATTAATACTCTAGATACGGGAATATATGTTGCTATATTTTCGTAATTTAAAGTGTAATCTACCACTATATAAGAAAGTCCAAGGAGTTTATGCAGATTGTTCTAATCCTAGTTTTGTCATGTTGTCAACTTCCTCATCAGTTAAATTAAAACTAAATAAGTTTAGTGCTTTTACTATTCCATAAGGCCTAAAAAAAGTGATAATTGGTATGATTCCTCTTTTTGTTACCCATCGTAACAAAAATTCTAAATCCATTTACTATTTTTGGCAATACCCCATTGATATACTTATAGAACCGCAATTCGATAAAATTTTATGGTTTCCTGTAACAAATTCAATGGATTATAAGTTTCCAGTTGAAAACCATTTTGTTGAAGTATTTATCAATAAATGACTTTGGTTTTGAAAAGACGCATTGAATTAGAACTTGATTTACCTGCGATTTAACAGCAGTTTTCATTATTCTCTCTAAGTGTATGCACTGTGGAAAAATCCGAGACACTAATATTTGTCGCCCTACTTTGCTTATACAAGAATTTCATGCAGCTTCTACAGAAATGTTCTTGTATATCGAGTCGGATTCTGGAAAATTTAATTATTAAAGATCAACGTATTCTAAATCAAGAATATTCAAAGCGGTATTTAAACCTTGAATTTGACTGACAGTGATCTTGAGTAAAGTATAAAACTTATTAGCAATGAATATTTTTTTACTTGGTTTCGCCGCTTCCCTTAAAGGGTTGCTTATTTCAGGATATGTTCCATAATATTCCATAACATCAACATAGACATTTTCAGGACACCTATAATACCAGATTATTCTCACTTAGATGAGATTATATTCCATCAAGAATCCCTATTGTTTACTATTTATTAATTTAACATATTACTGGATAGTTACCTGTAATCATATTCATATCTATATTACTATACTTACTAGATTATACAATGGGTTCACTCTCCTTTCTTTATATCCATAATAACTGACGATGTTCAACGTATAGCCTGTAAATTCATACAAATAAGAATCATCTCATTTCTTTTATAAACTTCAGGTATTAGTTTCTTTTTCTATTATTTACTAATCCAGGGTTGCATAACTTCATTTACAAGTGTCACACAAACCAAGGAAGGATTATAGCACATACTCTTTTTTTAAATGTTCTTCATACTAATAATCTACAGATGCGTCAATTATATCATGAATATCCATTTAATTTTTTCATTATCATTAGGGGATAAAGTTTTAGAATATAAGGTATCCTAGCATTCGGATACAAGCGGCATTATATGGTACAGCTTATATTATTAACCCTAATCTTGTACGTCATTGTTAACTAAAATTTTTTACCAAAATTGTATTCTAAATTTATGTTTTACCAATGTATAATAATCAGGGATAATTGCACGTTGATGAAATCATCACTTTTATAATCTATGTAATCTTAGTACAACAAGAAAATTGTTCATTACATTGGTATCCGCACACATCAAGGTATTTAAGTGTGATATTAGATACTGAGTGGAAGTTCAACCTTCAAATATTTTTGCTATTAATATGTAAAATGATTGAAATTATTATTTAAAGAATAATATGAAAAACTATTAAGTTGTTAGAAACATCTCATTGATAAATGATAACCGTTTATCTATTGGCCTTATTGATGTTTCTAAGCAAAACATTTAAGTGAGGATATATTGTCATTTGTTAGCATAGTTAAGTAACAGAAACCAATTAGCAATATTAGAACACCAAAGAAGCCTGCTTTTCCTTTGATCGTTCCAAACACAGTTGGAATACCATTTGCCTTACGTAAAACGTTAAACATCAAGATACCTGAAATAATAGCAATTATAAAAGAAACAAACCTAGCAGAGGCATAACCCGTGCACTTCATATTTTTATACCTTTGCATCCATTGTTCCTCTGGAGTTAAGTAAACTGTCTTGTCAACCGAATATATTAAATATATAAGTAAAATAGTGCATAATAACATTGGAACAGCTACAAACGAGATCAGGAAAACAGTAGCATGGCTATTATTGCGAGGCGTATCTATATTAGAAGATTCTAATTTTGCTTCATCCGACGGTTTTCTTGACATTGTATTATGTTGAAAGTATATCAGTTTTCACCTTTTTCATCAATGATGTATTTGATTATAATTGTTATATTTTTAAAATATGATGAAAATCTACCGGCTAGTCATTCTTTCTAAATAAATTATTAAATTATTGTTGCAATTCTTAAATAGTAAGACATTATATGATCCGTTGAAAAATATCAACTCTTTCCATATTTCGAAATGGATTCGATGACATCATATAAGGTTGTTACTTCTGATTCGAAATGGTTTATCATAAAATTAATAATTACATGAAAGAGTCCGTTCCCATAGTTACAACAAGAAATCTCCGTTCTGATTTTCTAGCTTGGGAGTTCAAACTGAAACAAGAAAAGACAAATGCCCGTACAGGCTTCGAAAATTTCTGGTTTCAAACCGAGGGATAGTAGAATCTATCATGAACAACGAAGATTTGTTGTTCAGTGTTGGACCTCCCAAGACTAATGACAGGGTAACTCTGATATTGTTGCTGTTTCTGTTGGTGCTGTTGGTGCTGTTGGTACTCCCAGTAGTCTATCGTACATCGATCAAACTAAAATGTCTTGCTACTAAAAGGTTCCCAAATTGAAAACTAAATAAAAAACGAGCGTGCAGGTATTCGTTACAGCCACATGATAATTACACATTTAAACACTATAAGAGATCTATAAAAGGACCATGAAATCTGCTTTACTTAAACCTGTTTCCTGTCATTAAGAGAACCAATAGTTTATACTCCTAGTTCTATATTACAGTGTACATTTCCTAGATTGTTTATTGTTTTGAGAGACAAGATCGATTTCTCGCATAATTCAATACTAATTGCATATATAGGGCTGACAGATCTTCAAAGGATATTTAATTATCTTATATTTTATACTACCACACCAGTTTAATGGGTATGACATATAATTCACAAAATGGTCTGATTGAACGTAACCATGTAAAATTACGGTTTAGCATTCAATTAGTGAAATAATGTTAATTTATTCATGAGAGAGATCTCAATAGTAGAATTTGACTAGTGTCAATTGAAGAATTTAAATTACAATTAATATGAATCTGATAAAACTTCTAAACTTTATTTTCTAGCTTTTAAGGTTTATAGCATTTATAAAATATATGCTTTGTGAAGGGAACTATCAATTTCAGGTGAAAATTTTAGAAATAACCAGTGGTGGGCATTTTGATAGGTAGGTTCATTATAAGACCTTAATACTTTTTCTCATGCTTGAAATAGAAAATATTGGAAAGCTTAGGGTCTTTTGAAATCCCTGCTTTTGACTAAATGAAATTCATCACATCACAAATTTTATAAATTGACGAACCGCCACTAGAGAAATACTCTCCGATGACATGTTGATCCCGATCATATAATTTTGCGGCGTTCACATTTTTATTATAATGCTGAAGTATTATCAAGTTGCTAATTTGTTTGTAATTAATTTCTTGTGAACATATATTAATTCTTTATAAGTTGTTTGTGTTGAATTGGCCAATTTTTAAAAAACTTTCCGAAAATATATCTTACTTCTCATTCCTTTATATCTTTATTAATAAGTTTAAAGATAACAAAACATTTTCTGTTTATTCAACAGCCTGCCTCTATAAAACAGTCTTCTTCTCCTAAAATTATTCACCCACATTTGAAAAATGAATTTATTTGTATTATGTGTTACTTATTACATATAATTACTTAATGTATTAGTTTTAACATCTATGCATAGAGAGACAACCCATTTCATATGTATAAATAAAAATGCATTGGCATGACTGGAAATGAAAGAATAAATGCTCAATTAAATGAAAATTTTCTTGAATGTGTTTCAATATTAAAAAGCTCTGCTAATCAGGGTTTTATAAAATTCTATTCAGTTAACTTTTAAACGACAGAATGCATTCTATGGTATCTCTGTCACTATTAATATGAAAAAAGCTTTTCAACCTAGTAATAACTAAAAGAACAAAAAATTTGCATTAATGCAGAATGGTTTAACCTTAATAATAATACCAATGAATGAAATAACTTTGCTAATGCTTCTAAATCTTACCTCATGAATATCTAAGAAAAATATCGATTAAACAAAATTCTATAATGAATTTGAATATCTTTTCCTAATGTATAATTGCAATGTATGAAACAATTTCGAAATATATGAATTATATTTCTTCTATTAATTTAAATCCAAATAACATAGATTTCTTCTAAAAGTCCCAACTTTCTTCTTCTTACGATCATAAAACATTACATATGCATGTCTATCATCAAACAAAAATGTAACATTATTATCAGAACTTAACTTTTTAATTGATAGTAAATTTACATTTGCATCTGGTATATACACCACTTCATTTAATGTGAATCCTGGAACCTCTACAGTACCATGGCCATGAATCTTGTACTGATTTGAAAGACCATGAATATAGTTATCTTTCGTTTCAGCTTCAAAATCAGCAAATTTCGATATATCACCACATATATGTGATGATACTGCCCTGCTTAGTATCCATTTTGCTTGTTCTGATTCAGAAATATTTGTATCTGGATTGTAGTTTATCATTATGATTAAAAAATTATTATTGGATATATATAATATAAAATGCTATTTGTTTGGTATGATGTGTATGTTTAAATATACTAATATGATAAATATATATGTAAAAAAATAAATTTTGGAATAACAACACAAAGACCAAATATTTTGGAACCAGCTTATATATCAAGATTAATCTAAACAATACTACGTATTTAAAAACCCCATAATCAGCAAATTTCCATCTTAAGGGAACATGCTAAGATAAAGATTAAATTATTGTCCAGTAATGTTTGGTGGGAATCAAAATTGCAAAAAATAACTAGTATAGATACAGAAAGCGTACATACAGTTGATGACAATCAAGAAGCAATACCACTCCTATTTAATTACGATTAATAAGAACACTTGATTATCAAATAGAAATAAAAGCTAAAAATTAATAAATGCATCAAAAATAATTCAATAATCCATTATTAATTGTAACAGCACCGATTCAGTGAATTGTTCAATGAATTAAAGGATGATGTATATACCTTCCTGCCTTGTAACAATAAAAATTGTAAAAATGGCAATTATAAACTATAATTAACTAATCTACATAATTTGATGTAAAATAAGAAGTGCATTCAACAGTAATCCACTTCGTCATTGCATAAATTAATCATAAGAAATGATTACGTTTCTGTAGAGATACTAATATTTTACTAAGGCAGGTAGCATCAATAGCAAAAAAAAATTTTACCAAAATATCTCAAGTTTCAACAGGGGTGCATGGAATCACACTACAGAAAAAGCATATGTAATGTAATGCAAGCGATGATAAAGAACAAGATGATTTAAATGAAATCAGAATAATAAACTTTATTAGTTTCAGTTAAATCCTGTATTATGGAAATGTGTTTTTCGCCGCAATTCATCGTTGTACTTATTAAACTAGCCCCCACTATTCCATCCCCTTTCCCCCTTATAATAACGATGCCTGTGCTTGGCTCTTTCGCTATTTTTTGAGGATTGGAATCAAGACTTGTTTCGACAGTGAGGGATATTGTATTATTTTAGGGAAAAAGTGCTTAAGAATGGCAAAAAAAGGTAATAGTCCACATTCCTTCCATATGTATATACCAAGTTCTTTTGACTAATAAATTATTGAAATATCTCAAGTTTGTTTCTTCTCTGCTTCATGTAACTCCGTAATAATTTGTCTGCCGTTTGCGGTCAGAACTTTGAATTCCAGGTCACGTGTTCTGAAGTTAAATTTGCTTTATACATAAAAGATATTTATATTGTAGTTGATCTTGAACTCAAACTTCAGCAACTATATGTATTTATTGTTGATAGCAATTTTCATATATCTAATGATAGTGGTATAAAAATTGTTGGTTATGGTATCTTGTCATTAGCTTGATGGCAAGATTTTTCAGTTTTTGCCAATAGCAAAATTATATCTAATACCAATGAATATAAAACTTAATTATATTATTAGCAATTGTGTATTAGTGTCAGAATTCATTGAGATATTGATGATATAAAAAGTCACATTGAATATTGTGGATTAATCATACTTATCATTAAAAATAGCCTTGGGTGTCTTAACTTATCTTATCTTCTCTTGTTTGAAACTTGGTATCTCATAAAGAAACATTTTACATCCGCTTAAATAACAAAAATAATTGAAATGACAGTCCATCTTCTTGATGCCACTAAACATAAGAAAAGTAGAGTTGCAGGATTCCAGGTTTCATTCACTCTATCATTCCACCCTTTCCTTTTGCAGATTCACGACAGTATTCGTGAGCACGATATGACTGATCCTACCTATATGAATAAACTAGATTATCAGGTACAAGAAGATTTGTTTCAACACCACCCAATGATTATTGTCTGGGGTAATAGACCTTTCAATACCATTTGGACAGGCCCTGTTGATATTGATTTATTAAACAAGATTAGGTATGAACCAGGTGTAAGCTCTCTCAAAGATATACTAGAAAATGAAATTAATAAAGGTCAACAATTCTTTATTAAAGACAAATCAAACTTTAAAGTTGATTCTCTATTTAAAAAAACATTTAGATTCGAAAAGAAGTGTAGAGTCAACACTGTGTATAACTGGAGTAGATTGTGGAATATACCAACGATTTTTGTCGGTTGCAATGAAAACGACACGAAAGATATAAATACAGCAATTTATGATATTTTGGAACAAAGTCCATATGGAATTAAAGGTACACCTGGACATTTGCTAAGTATTATCAGAAATCCAGTTAAAATTTGGGTAGAAACTAGGGTCCTTGCACCAAACTGTACTTGTGATCTCCTACGTTATGAAAAGCATTATGAAATATCCGATGAGCTTCTAGATCAACTAATACAAGTACATCTTAAAAAAATAGAAAGGAAGCTGATTAAAGGTCAACAAAGGGGGTTTTATTACTTATTAGAGTCAGTCCCTAAAAAATTTGAGTTAGAATTGAGTGACTTTGATGATTGCTATTCTCCAACTACCGAAACAACTTTCAGGTTCGATATTTCAACTGAGATAGTAATTACATCTAAAAGAATGCTTAATAAAGGATCTGATGGGATCTATGAAATGGCATATCTTCAACCACCAAAATCCAAAATGTCTACTGACCTGAAATCCCTCTTCAAAAGCGTTTATAAAATTAAATAGGAGTTAGAAAAAAATTATTCCCTTAAATCTTAAAATAATTAAAATATTATATTTATTTCAATCTTATGTTGCCCTTATATTAAATATATTACTTGTGATATAGTAAAGTTCATTATGATTAATTGAATTAAATTATAGACCTTGTGAATTAATGTAGTCAAGATAACATACCTTTCTGACCTTGTTTAACTAAATTAGTATAGTATATCATGCTATTATTGCGATATTTTTAATTTATCGGTATTGGTTAATTCCCCTAAGAAGGGACTAATTGAGATATATAATTATATCAAATAGAAGTATTATTTCTGGAAATCAATCAGTAACCTTCAAAGTATGTACGTTCACGAATTGGATAACCTTGAAGCATCATAATACTGATTTTGATTGTTTAAAACTGCAATAAATATATGAAACTTATCAGGGAGGATTTTTGGCTACTCCGAGCAAACTTTTTGACTAAGTATAAGGAAGTCTTTGGAAACTAACAACGTTTCTATTTAATCCTACTAATATCTTGGTCCAATAGATGCTTGTGAGTATTATATAAAGTATAACCAAAAATTGAGATTATCTAAGCAATAACCCATTTGGAAATTGCAGAATTCACGTTTTAACTGACTCTCCACGTTTATGTATATATTTCCATATTTTCAAATATAAAGGGTAGATTACTTCGACAAGGACAACAAACATTTATTGTTTTGTAACATTCCCTTCTATCATCTCTCAATATAATTTAGCACTTCTTGACGCTGCGTTTTAAAATAAGTTAAACCATTCAATTCAACTCAATTCAACTTAATTTCTACCAATTTTGCTCAACTATCTTAGCTGGCATTTTATCGACACTTCCCAAATTGAACTCATTGAACTGATACTCGAATACAAAATGTTAACAGTTTCTAATACCTTTAGTTTAAGCTTATTTAATCATATCGGTATGTAACAACATATTCGAAAATTTTTGAAAAAGGAAATTATTACGAAACTTTATTATTAATTCGGTTTATATTAAGGTTGTTTCGAAAGTTTAAATAATTGAACTCTTAGAATTGTAGATCGACATACAACATCGAATATAATCTCAATATTAATTAGAATTGGATGCTAAATTGTTTCTTTTGTTACCCAATTGACAATTTTGTTACATCAAATTCATTAAGAATCCAGTATCGTAATAATGAGATTTCATTACTAATGGAAAAATCTTTCTATTGATTTAAATATTTTGGAGTCAATTAAATAACGTTGGTTATCCCATTTCTTGAAAGCTAGGATTATAACTTTTCATCACAGTATGTGCTTTATTATTTGGTTTGGTAACTTTTTAGGTGATTCTGATGCTATATGGTAAAGGATACGTGCTAAATTGAAGTAGTAAAGACCCTAATATATTGAACTCCATACTCTATTTCAATGTTTGGTAAGAAAAACTGATTCAATTGGACAAGTTTTGAGTGAAATAGTGTGATAGTGTCTCTTTTTAATGAATTGGTAATTGGTATTGTTTGTGTGCACACCTAGTCGCTAATTTTTATATTCTCTCCAAAGATATATCCAACTGTTGGTTTTACAAATGCATTGAAGTAATCAAGCTAAATGGAGCTTCATTCTCTATATGTTAATTGGTTTTTTGATCTTTGATTGTAACCTTCTTTTTTAAATTTTTTGATCAGATTAAAAAGAAACAGCTATCATCTAGTACTGTGAATTATCCTTTTTGATATAGAATACATTTATTCTACTAATTCCAATTACTTCAAAGGTTTTATTGATCTCCTTCATTCTGGTTAATTACTAATGATAACGATATCATAAACTGTTCTATTGTTCCCGTGTTCTTTTGATCTCATAGTTAAACATACTGATCTCAGAACCAATAATGACATTATTGTTAGACACGTCAAACTAGACAAAACCTAGACTGCTATAAATTAATGAGGTCTATCTTTGAATTGAAGTTTATCGAATGGCAGTATGTCTAGTTCCAGTTTCATTTCAAATTAATATGCCTGAACTCAATCTGTTGAGAATATAGCTAAATTATAAGAGGACTAAAGAGTGGGCAGATCGTCAACCAGTGGAGTATGGTGTTCTTTTCAAAAGTATAGTAGTACATATGTTGTACATTATTTCAATCATTGGGGCATTTCCTTTTCATGAGTATGGACCTCAATAAATATTAATTCATTAAAATTAGTGATAGAGGTTATATTGAAAATTTTATTAAAGCTAACTCTTCAAAATATGGTAATATCTCTGTCATATCGTCTACTTATTCAAACAGATACATCTGTGAATAGGTAGTTTGCCTCTGAAATCACATTTTGTTGAATAAACTAAAGTTCTTTTGGATTCAGCAATTTTAGTATTTGTTTCATCAAAAAGAGTCTTGGAAGAGAAATAAATTGGATCATCCTTATGATGCTAATCTGAATTTTGGAAGGTGTTAATAATAATAGTGTATAGTGAGGAACTCTTTGTAGTTCTTCAACGATATCTGAAATTATTATTTAACATATTTCTTCTTCTAATTGGTGGCTGTTTTAAATTGTCAAAACTTAATTTAAACAATTCAAAATATTGTACTTTTAGGTGTTATGAAAGAACAATTAGATAATATATTGCAAAAGAATGTCAAAAACGGCTGATATAGTTATTACAATAGTGCCAGTTGAATTTCCAATATCTAGCCTATTCATTGCCGTTAATGAAGTTTAAAGAACTATCTTTTTGATTCAGAACAGTTTAACGTAAAATGAAAAATGGATTATGAACAAATATAAAATATGCTAGAACTATTTCATGCCTGCTATCAGAAATATTGATGACTCTAAATATAAGTAGGAATCACCATTTAATTCACTACAATAGAGTATTACCTTTATGGGAATATCATTGATATTAGTGTTTAGACAAATGATATCGATTTAATTGGCTTCTTAAATGTTGGAATGACTGGTAATGAAAATACTAAGATAATGTCAATGATCTTGAGCCTGATGAACTTAGGCATACTGGCTCGAGTAATTGGTAAATTTCATTCAAGAATAAGAAAAAAAACTCAAGGATAGTTCATTCAGAATCATTTTTAATGACTAAAATAAGATTGGATACAGTTAGAGAATTAAAATCTGAAGTGCTAGTACCAAAAAATGGTAACATAGATAGCATAGTGGCTATTACAAATAAAATTGATATATCGTTGTCAAATTTGACTTTGTTCTTCTAAATTCATATTATATGTGCTATTTAGGATATTCAACTGATAATATTGGTTTTATCCAGAGTTCTAAAAGGCATTATTCATATAATGAATTATTTATCGATTATCTTAGAACTCTAGTGCAACTGTAATTCTAAAATAAAACTGTTTTAATGGTGTTGAATGAAAAAAATAGCAATCGATGGTCAATATCCATGCAATTCTGAAATTCAACATTTACTATTTTATTATCTTTATCAATAAAGATTCGAATATATTTGCAATGAAGAATTTGACTAGGTGAAAAATAATCAAGAATTAAAGATACGATAGAACTGTAAGGAATTCGAAATTTATTCTAATTACCTACAATTTTCAAAGTTCGAATGTGCTTTCTTTTCAAGAATGAAAAATGTTTGCCTACAGAGTTTTGAATATGCCACGTACTAATTTGAATTGTTGTAGAACTCATAGGTATTTTTTTTCTATGATGCTGTTTTGGCTATTCCAGACCATGATAAGCTGAAGGAACCTCAATATATGATCTGTACTGGATAAAAAGAAAAAACCTTGCCTCTGTTTATCTTTTTTCTACCGACTCTGTTTGGCAGTTGATAATTATAATGCCAATGATGGCATGAAACAAAACTACTTGCAAGAATACTTTCCTCTTTTTCGTTGCACTATTGTCAGTTGTGCAACTCAACTAAGACCTTGATATCTGAGAGTAACGTGAATACTCGTAAAAAAGAAATGGTTTCAAGAATATTTTAGTTGTTTTACTTGTTTCACTTGTTCGTCAACTTTAAAGAAAAGAATTTTGATACAAGAATACTGTAATAGGTTCTTTTTGATATCGTCATGTAATAAAATTCGAAGTGAGTTAAATCTATGCCCAAAGAAACTCAATAATTCAAGCCTTTTTACGAGTTGTAGTTTTTCATTTATTGTATTGTTGTTGTTTATTGTTATTCCTATTATTTTTTTTATTACTATTAGATTTTGGACGATTGATATTTCATACAGCAAATAATCAGTGATAAGGCAAAGGAAATTAGCGGGGATATTCGGGAATTAATTTCCTGTAGTTTATTGATCTAATCTAGGTGGTAAAAATATATTAATTTTATTTTAATCAACAGTTAGGGTTATCTAAATTTAAAATATTCTAAATCCTATTTTGTCTAATTTGATTAAATTTGATGGCCTGTTCAATAGAATGATTGAAGAAGTAACAATTAATTGAAATAATTGCGGTACTTCTTTTACATTTGGCCATGGTTGCAGGTTAATAACTTAGATGACACTGTTGACTATTTAAAGTGATTAGCTACAATACATTGTCTTTTTTTAAAAGTACAAAATGGGAGATAGAGAGTTATGGAATCTTTAGAAATAGGAAACTGATTATCTAATTTCTTGGAATAATAGTGAAAATGGTAAGGCACGTAATTTAATGTTTTAATTTGTATCGTTATGGATATTTTTCTTTATCTTGAAAATTTTTTTTAAAAGAAAAAGCTGAATAGTATTAACTAAGAAAGCTACGATGTTTTTTTAATATATGAAAGAACTCGAAATATCAGTCTTGGATCAACAAGTTTGTTTGGTTTCATACCAAAAGCGTATTCATAAAACATTGAAACTAATGGATTTTTCGATATCGGAATTTGGACTTCTAATTAAGGTGAATGTGCAGTAGTAAGAATAACCAGAGAATCAAATATATTAATAAAATTTTTATAACAGCGTTAGGATATTTTTGGAGTAAATATTTATTGATTTCATTATCGACAAAATTGGATATATAGGTCTTTAACTTTTCTATTGACTATAATTGGCTAAATCACAATTCAAAATTGATGGAGGGGATTTCCAAGGAACCAGAACTATCTGATTTCAGAACAAAGGAGACTTATAATAACTAAGTCTCCTGTGAGAAATTTAAGTTCTCCATTAACCGATATGACATTTGATTGATTTGGATAGTATTACTAACAGTAAATTGTCTGAACCACATCAAAAAAAAAAGAAATTTTCTTCCACAGTCAGCAACAAGGCAATATTTCCAAATGAATTCTAGTGTTCCATCAAGAGAAAAGAGCGGGCGCAAAATATCCCATAGATGGTTCGAGTAGATCGTAAAATACGCCCAATTGTAAGTTTATTAATACTAATCAGGACATTCACACGTCCTAATCTCCTCTCCTCTTGCCTCTCATAGGATAGTAAAGACCTTTTACCCAATCTATCTACTCTTTAATTTGTAATTATCTTCAATTTATTCAGCATTTTGAAATGTTGAAGTATAACAAGTACTCGTAGAAAAGCAAGAAAATACCAGAGAGAACACGACCTGTGTGCAATCTATCAGACGTTCTAACCTTGGCCCTGTTGTTCCCACCAACTTTTCGAAACTTTGTCCCAATATTGCCTCTTCAAATTCCAGTCATACCAGAAGAGAATCTGTTCAGTCTAAAACTGACATACTGGAAAAAAGCAATGGAAGCATCATCAAGCAAAGGCTCGAAATGAGGTTTGCAAGAAACTTTGGTAAGAGCAGCTGGAAGAAAAGAGAACATAAGAGAAAAGAAATAAAAAATAGTTTCAAAAGTAGCCTGAATTTTATTTTATTTTATTTTATTTTATTATCCACCAGAAAATTCTATTGAGAAAGCTCTCTGTCTTGTACCATGTGCTTAAAGGTTAACGCAGCAATGGTGTAGGCAATCTCTAACAAAGCCCAAGCCTGAAGTCTCTCTAGTAACAACAATCAAAGGGGTTTAGTTTGGCTTTTGGGATTGTTAGACTTGGTTATTATTAATGAGACCAAATGATAATTAGTGTTCAGTTTTTACCATATTCATAACCCAATTACTGTTTTTTTGAAAATATTGCCTGTTGCCTTTGGCTCTACTTTTGCCTTTCCCGGCACATATAGAGCATCCTGTGCAGCACCAATGAATTACTAACAGTAAGAAGACAGTGAGGGGGAGGAAAGGAAGGTCTGCTGCAGCTGGGCCCACCACTGCTTTGCTCAGAGCTCAAGAATATTCCGTTTCTTTACCTTCTTTGGTGATTGTGTTCTTGCAATACCCATGAAACTTTAATACGTCAGAGGCCAACACAGTCCTTTTCCGTGAGCTCGAAACACTGAATGTTGACCAACCTACAGAAGCCTCCAACAACTTCCTACTGCAGAGAGGGCACCCAATTGTTGGTGGTAATGTTGAGATAGTTCTGTAGTTTGGGTAAAAATGCCGATGTCGGTTCTTTTTATTTTCTCTTTTGCCTTTCCTTAGCCTGGTATCCCATTTTTACCAATCGACAGTCTTAGTAATTATGCATGGCATCCACTGCTGTTTTCCTAATCCTCTCATTCTGTGGGAAAGAAGGTCTACAGTATTAATAATGTTCACTGCTTTAGCAGTGAATGAGGGAAGGAATTTTTCCAAATTATACGGTATGTACCATACATAAATCAGAACTCTGCCTGTACTGAATTTAACAAAGCTCGGATCAGTTACTAATTGGTTGTTGTTATTTGGCTATTTTATATTAGGCTTGATTCCGCAGCAGAACATTCGTTCAAAATCTATGGAAGAAGGTTAACTCGTTTCGAAATTCATGCTACTGTTCTTACTACGGATGGATTGACTGACTGACTGACTGATTGATTAGGACCTGCTTCATCTGCGCAATTGCTTAACAAATTTTGTAAATTGACTGGTTAGAGCTTCGTAACTTTGTTTCCCAATATCCAGGTTTATGACGTTTAAGAAGAAATCGGAACAACAAGACGGTGGACAATGGTTTCTACAACAGTTCATCATGTTCTGCAAGTAATTCGGAATCACCTGTTCCGTTTATCTTTCTTTAAACTCTCTACTAATGCCCTGTTCTCTGTCTATCTTGATCTTTCTTATTTTATTTTGCACACAATCTATTAAACTTTTCATCATAGTTTTCCCAACATTTAGACAGTTTTCAGCTATAAGGCAAGTGGAAGACATTAAAATTCTTTGTCATCGATCAAAATCTTACTATTGTCCTCTGTCTGAAGGTTTTGGTATGTTAACATCTATTTTATTAATGTGTTTTATGTTTATATTTACTTATTTATTTTTTTTTGGGCTTGTTGTGAGCTTTCTCTTACAAGATAGTTGATTAATTAATTCTGAAGGAAACCCCAGCTACTGGTACAAGTGCCGTTACTGTTACTGTTACGGTGTGTGCATGTGTATTGTGTGTGTCTTTCTTTCTTTCTATCTCTCTGATGAAGGATATATACTTTCTTACCGTGCCTACTCTAACAACTCTGAACCTCAACTGGCTCAATAGTGTGTGTATGAGTGTACGTGTGTGTGTCTATGTGTTCTTGCTATTGTTTCTCTACTATTTTGGTTCGATTTTATTTCTTATTCTAGACTTCCTTGCCTCTTCATGATATGTTTTACAACTGCTGAAGTTTCATTGTTCATTATTAAATTCCTCAAGTGCAGTAATTTCTGATCTTTCATAAAAAACCACCAAAAAAATTATTGTAAAGTTAGTTTGCCCACCTAGAGCTACAACAGGTACCTAAGGTTATTTATTAATTTTGGTCTTGTCATAATCCTTCTCGTTTCTAGTTTCGAGATCTCTCTGTGCGTTGATTTTAATTACTAATATTCACTTGCTAGGTCTATCCCACAAGGTCGGTGGTTGAGGTGCAATGTAGGTCTTAGCTTGGAATGGTCTTGAGATTCGATTAATTCAAAATGATTATTCCTGGTCAATGTATATATTTCTTGTTGTTGCTAGTTTCTTTTCCTGTTGAACCCGTTATATCGAATTTTAATACAATAGGAATGTTCTACTAACTTGTATTGCAATTAATAATGAATAATAGGCAGTTTTTTAGAAAAAATTAAATTTTAAAAAAAATAAATTAAGAACATAAACCAAATTAGGTGAACATATAACATATTTCCCATTCCTATTTTCTTCTTTTAACTTCATACCATTCATTCAGTTTAGTCCGATACCAATTTATTCTGATTTCTCTACGTAAATTAATTCAAATCCCACTATTAATTCGGATACCAATCCAAATCAAATCAAAAGAATTATTATAATTGACATAATAATATTACAATTTGATAATATATATAACCTCGAAGAATATCATTATAATTGTAATCTTTTCCTAAATTATATTTACCCTTTTATTTGGTATGACCTTTTAAGACACTTCTAGTTTGTTCGATGAGCTTTAGTTTTAATAGTGAAAAATTACATCATTTTAACTAGTAAATATATTTTAAGTATAGATATACCCAAGAATTTTACAATAATTGATAAGATTTGATTAAACAGATTGAAGGGACTATTATAAATTTTAGGTAGTTATTTTTTTTTTGATTTATTCAATAATAATATCAAGAGTTTTTTAATATTTTTAAATTTGTTATAGCTTAAAATTTCCATATAGTTGTTCATTTCATAGAAAGGCATAGCAAATAAGGCACGACTAATTTTAAAGAATACCCTAAGTAAGGGAAGTTTTGAGGTAGTTTAATAAAACTGTATCCACATTATATTCAGTTTGTAACTTTGAGAATTGAATTGAGTTGAAACAGTGGTTCAATACAAAACAATGGAAGATAAATCGAAAAAAAGGAAGAGAAAGAATACCACATTTTATTCCAGAAATGGATGTTTGCAATGCAAAAAATCACATAAGAAATGTGATGAGAACAAACCTAGTTGTTTGCAATGTATCAAAAAGAATAGACAATGTACTTATACCCTGAATTTTGTTTTGGAGAAGCTTAATATGAAGAAAAACCCAATGTCATCATTTAGTGTTTCCAATTCTTCTTCATCTTCTTCTATATCATCACCAGTAGTTACAACTACTCAATCAAAGGAGTCGATGATTATATCTGATGTTAAGGTACCTAAACAAAGATTCTCTGAGCCACCTTTATCTTATGGCAATATAACAACGCATTCCCCGTATACAAACACAGTACCAGGCCACAATTATAGTTACACACCAGTGCCTATTCCAACAGCAAACCATTCATTAGGTAGAGATTTAGCAGGGCATGTTCATCTGGAAACAAAGCAAATGTTTCCACATGAACCAAGATATATGTCAACCAACCATATTAATAATATAACAGAAAACAATAAACACAGTAACGATAATGATAATGAGCCAATTGATAGCATGTCCTTCTTCAATAAAGCCAATATGCGTATGATAAATCTATTAAATTTTGATGGGATTGAAAGTAAACATCCAGTAGTCTTACCAATGATGGGTTATAACATTACAGCTAACTCAAGACATGATACACAGGAAAAATTGTTCAATACTATGATGCAAGTTGATCCAGTAAGAGCATTAGTCCAATCATATACTGCTCGAAATGTACAAATTACTTCTATATCATTAGATGATCCAAGTTTGCTGAACTTTGTATGGAACTATTGCAATGCTACAATGTGTTTTGGTCAGTTTATGTTATTTCCTCAATTGAAATTGAATAGAATGCTAAGCATATTAAACTATTTTTCAAAGTCATACAATATACTGAATACTGTAATAACATTGGCAACAGCTTCATCTATGAAGGATTCCTATCAAAAAGAAGGTGTTAATGATCTTTTCAAAATTTGGGACACCTACGTTAGGATCCCAAGTATGAAAACTTGCATAAGCTTACTCGATAAGCATTTAATAGAATTCGACTCATATGTCGACTACATTATATTAGCATTTTCAGCTTGCATTTTATTTATACCTAATAGAACTGGTATATATCCAGATTGGAATTTACACCTACGAGGTGTATTTCAAATAATTAATAAAGCTGAAACAAAATTCAATGAGAGCATTTTATCCACAACAGAAGGGCAGTATGCGTATAGTTTGTACAGGTTTATTAAATCGTGGTTCGTCAGGACAGAGTATTGTGCATATTTATGCAATGAAAATGCATTTTATCTTTGTAAAGAAATACATCTGGAATCAAATTTAGAAATTTTGTATAAACATGAAGGTCCAACAATACAAGGAAGGTATGATTTGGTTACAGGAATCCTATTAAATGTTTATCCCTGTCTGATGAAAATGGTTAAAGAATTTCTCAAGTTCCAACAGGGAAACTTGTCACTAAATGGTCTTCGAATTCTTTATTATAAGCTTACCTATACAGACATAAATCATAGAGATTACATGCTACGTATAGGTAACAGTCTGATGGCAGATATTAATAATTCATTTAATGAAAATGATATTTATCGTTCGTTAGACCAAATAGGTGATTATAAATTGGCATTTTCTTTGAAGAGTTGTAACACCTTAATATTTGAAGCGATTAAAGCATACCTAGCTATTTTTTATTTAAATGAGGATGAAAAAAACCCTGTCGTAGTGGTAAGATATCTAGAAAAAGCGTTAGAAGCAGTGTATTCAACTCCGAATATTGATGAAATGGATCTGGTATGCAATTGTGCGATTTATAACTGTGCATTGTCCTCGATCATCATCAAAAATCAACAATTAGAGGGAGAATTTATAAAAACACTAGAAAGAATGGGACAAAAAGGTTCATATTCGGCTAAAAACGCAATCTCTAAATTAGCACACGTTAAAGAAGTGCTAGTTACTAGACAATACGAACAACTATTGAACCCAAAATATGAATACACTATTTTTTAAAGCCATTAATGGTTTTTTAAAACGTTTTAATTGTAAACCATTTATTCTAGATAATAAGGACAAATCCTCTTCCTTCCATTCATTAATAAGATTTCTAACATTACTAACTAGTCAGTTCCTGAAATGTCATTAGTATTTGTATTCATTTTCAAAGTAATGGTTCTTTTGATTATGAAAGACAATTTTTATCTTTCTCGATAATTGTCAGTTGGGAATTTGTAAAATTCATCTAAACTCAAAAAAAGCATTGTTATTCGACAGTTTTGCATTTATATCTGAAATCAGATATAATTTGATACATTTCCAATATAATTTATGTATTTACGATCTGTAATATAAATCATGACCATTCATTCATTTTTTAAATCATTAATTATTCATTGCAAGTTAAAAGATTTTAACTTCAGATTCCGATTCTAAAAAATTTAAAGGCATTGAACTCAATACTGATAACAATTTATCTTTCATATCATCAACTATTGAGAATCATAACTTAACTTTAAATATTCATTATCATGTTAGCTGTCATTTTTAAACTACATTACAATATTTACCATAATTAAACGTAGCAAATTTATAGTAACATTAATGATAAAAAATCGGTCCATAAATCTATGCAAATATTAAAAATTATAAAACAACTAAGTTGATAACTAATAATCATGTTAGATCAACAGTTATCCAGGTTGATATCTGGATAATATAGCATACTCAAGTATTTAGTTAGACCAAAACTATTAATAACATACATATATGATAGCTTGCGGGACCTATATACCAATAAAGCCATGTCGAAACATTTACGAATTAGAGGAAAAATTGCGAACTGGAGACTATTTATGTAATAAGGTACCTAATGTACATTAATCATGCAAGAAATGTGTCAGTGTACTAGGGAATGCCAAGTTAGTGGTAATTGGATAGTATTTTGTATAATATCAACGACATTGATTGTTAATTTCTTTTATTACTTCCGGTTAATTTGATTAGCTTACTGCTGGGTCAGTATTCAATTTAAGAAAATTAAACTACATGGTTTAAGTTGGGTCCTGCTAGGGAAAAGGTACCAACGAGGTTGAGCTATCTGTGATACTTATGAAATATTAATTTATATCCAGTTTATTATAATATACATCTATTGAAAAAAAATCTAAGAAATTATCTTGAATTTTTGGTTACATATTCCTGATGATGGCTGATAGATTAAAGTGAATGCAAAATCTAACATCATCAATAGATGAAGTTTTCCCGTAATGAAGTGATTGTATATCTTGATGTTATACATCTTTGTATATTCTTGATTTTTTATATTTATCTTGATTTTGATACTTTGCACTAATTTCCTCTATGAGAAATGGATACCAACTTGGTGGAATGCATACAATAGTCTCAAAAAATCAGTTTGATCACATTTACCTGCTCTCTTGTCACTTAACTTTGTCTCTTGCAAGACCGTTTCTATCTTCTCCTTAACTACTTCAGTCATGGAACCAGTAGTATCATCAATCATTTCATTGTTCATAGATAAGTATGTTTTGTAATTTTTCTCTAAAATTTCCAAAACTGAAGTTGACTTAAAACCAGCAGCAATAGTTCTGTTCTTTCTTACAAAGACGATTCTCAATAAACCATCCCATTCATTGAAGTCAACTTCTGGTCTTGGATTCTTGATTTCAATTCTAACCACACTAGATTCAACTTGTGGTGGTGGTCTAAAATTGTTTCTGCCGACTTTCATAATATGAGTGACATTAGCCCACATTTGGACGTTTGCAGATAATCTACAGTACAATGAATCACCTGGTCTTGCCAATAATCTCAAGGCAAATTCTCTTTGGAACATCAGTATTGAGACTCTTGGAGGTCTTGGCTGATTAATCAATTTAAACACCAAAGGTGAAGAAATTTGATATGGGGTATTACTTATACAAATGTCAAAATATGGTAATTCAGTCTTCATAAAGTCACCTAACATGATTTCCAGTTTTTTTTCAGCTGGGGTACCGTGGACTCTCTTTGTCAATTCAGCGGCCATTCTAGGATCCATTTCAACTGCAACAACCTTTCTAGCTTGTTCTAAAATACGAACAGTCAAATTACCAGTACCTGGACCAACTTCTAAAACAATATCAGAGGGCTTGATATTGGCTTTATCAACAATACCCTGTGCCACTAGCGGATTCTTTAAAATATGTTGACCAAGATCAGTATTAAACTTGAAAACTGTATTTAAATGCTTTTCAGCTGCAACTTGCTTCCCAGAGCCTGGGGCTCCAGAGTACTTCTTCTTAGCAGCTTTTCCCATCGTGTTCCTGGTATCTTTAGAGCTTATGGTTGACTATATTTGTCCTTTATTACCTCTTTTTATATCACCGATGAGGTCGATGAGTTTGCATATCAAATTTTTCATCTCTTATTAACCTTTGAAAATTTTAGATAGATGCCGAATATTATGTATGTATGTAGATATAGAAGAAATCTATGTAATGAAAGTAATGGATAGAAATAAAAATGCACATAGGATCGGTAAACTGATCTAACCTAACAAGTTTTCGATGTCATATTGTAGTACTCTATAATATATATTGAATGGATCTAAAAGCTCGTTTTTAGTTTTAACATTTGGGTTAAATTTGAAGAAATTTCTCTCCTGATGACCAAAAAATATCCTGTAAGCAATAAAGAAATGTAATATAAACCATACCAATGTAATGCTATGCTCTTGTGTTAATGAATAGGGTGGAAAATATATATTTCTCACCTTTGGGATTATATAATGGAATGTGGCGATAACCCTTTCTGATGTAGTCTAATTTCAAGGTACATGACGCTAATATCGATTCTTCTGTTTTTACTGTAAATTTAACAAAGGCAAGTTCTATATCCTTCAAAGTAATACACATTTCTGTATTCCATGTTGGACTGAACCCGTTTTCCTTACAGCGAGGAGTTGAGCAAACTTTTGGTGAAAGTGCAGTTCCAAATTTGACCATCAGTGGTTTTACAGGTTCACAATTACAGATGAATTCAGTAACCACGTAAGGTGCAAATGTATCTTCATTACTCTTGATGTTCTTGGGTTTTGGAAGTAATTGACCAGATAGCAGTGTAATACAAACGGTAACTGGATCCTTTTTGGTCTCCTTGTATAATTGGGTTAAATCTCTCGATTTAGTAACTTCTGGTAACAATTTTGGGGGTTTTAATGCATAGCCAGTATGCAATAACTCTTGTTTTTGATCTGTCAGTTTAAAAAGTGCCAAATTTAATTGATGACCAAGATCATTAGTTTGCCAGTTTGTAGCCACCATTTGAGTACCAATTTCCCAGCATTTGATAGGATCAAAATTTGATGATTTATAACGTAATGCATGTGGGTATATTCTCATTAGGAATCTTCTATTGTGTTTGTCAACTGCTAATTTTTGAGTAGTATCCTTACATAAATGTTCGAGTTTCTTTTCATTAAGTGAAAAGCAATGGATTCGTGTTTTAGACTCTGGTAAGGAAAAGTTACGAAATTTTAAACCCTGAATACCTGCAATTTCCGATAACTCGTCTATTATATGAACCTGCTTTTTCATGCTCATCCTTCTAATTCGTCTCCTAATACCCATAGAGGATAATTTAGAGGTTTTGTTCTCAGGATCATAGAACGATGTTGCCTCATATTCTGACTCAAATGATGATCCATGAGACGATCCAGTGCTTTCAAAAGATGATGAAGATAGAGAAAGTGAAGATTTAGAATTATCAATGTCGTCTAATCTTTTTGTCTTTTTTATTTTTAATATTACCTTTAGTTTCAATGATTCGGGAGATGCTAAAGCATCGCCATCTAATATATTGGTACAAAGGCTGTCACCAAAAATATCTTTGAATATTGAAACAGCTTTTAATTGATTTATTTTATTACAATTGGTTTCTAACGAGATGATTAAAGGGTAAGGTGATGTGATAAACGCATATTTTCTAATAACACTAGCAACATCTAATAATGGGATAGAAGATGTCAAAAAACTGTGACAAACAACAGGTCCATTTTCATCATCCCATATGTCGATTTCTACGCAACGACACCCCTGTTGTAAGACTTGGATATACCCTTCGACAGATGGGGTTTCGCCAAATTGTTTACCTAAAAGATATGTGTTATGTGATGATGCAATATAGTAATGATTTAACGGCTTTGAATAATCAACGACATCATCATTGATATATGGTTGGGAAGAAAGGTAGTTAATGAAACCATTTAGATCCATATACTTCTTATCTGGACTTTTAAATTTATTGTAAATTGTAAATATTGATGCTTTGTCCTCTTTCTCCTTCTGGATTTTAGTGACAAATTCATGGAATTCATCTAGATTTAAATACTGACGGCAATTGGTCAGTGACTCCCAAACTTTAATAATTTCATCTCTTCTCTTTAGAAGCTGAACAAACGTCTGAAACTCTTTGAAATTGAGAAGTCCATTGTGATTAATATCAGCCGCCGTAAAAAACTTTAGCAAGTGCTTGGATGAACAATAAATATGAAATTTATCACACAATCTTTTGATGTCAACAAAAGAAAGAGTATCTTTACTTTCATCCTCTTTTTTCTCAGAAACTGAAGAATGCCAGTGGATATTTGCAAACTTTTCACTTTCTGGAACTGAGACACTTTTCATCAAATCATATCTGTATTTAACTAATCCTCCAATGCAAGTACAAAAGGTTTGAAAGTCAGTATGCTTATTTGCTATTAAATGAAGTGCCTTTAATTTTTTAGAAACTTCGAAAATAACGGTTATCCAAAGATTTGAAGAACTATCTGGGATATTATATTCTTTACGGTAGTTTATGGCCAGCGTATCTACCCTGATGTCTTTTATTGAGTCTATCTCCAGTGATTTTTCGTTATTGTTCCACTTTATTGAATCTGTACCATTAAGTTTGAAAATATGCGCTACTTTCTTTCTTCTTGTTACTCTAATCATTGATAGCCCTTTCCTCAGCTCATCGCATGCATCTTTCAACTCTAATGGCAAGACATTCCTCTTTAAATCGTAATTTAAAAAATATTTCATCGATCTAGATGTAGTTAAAGGACCAATATCAGCCTTTATATTTGAACTGCGAGAGAAGCAAACTAGATCTGATGTCCTTTTGACAATTCCTTTCAAACTTCTTGATCTAGATACCCCTACTTCTATTGATGTAACTTTAGAATCCTTAAATGTGACAGCATAATTATATTCTTCTTGTCCTATGACTTCATTGCTTGAAGATCTCGTTATCTGTTTATTATCTGTGTCCTCTTCATATTGTAAACGTCTTATCAGTGGTATCATTTATCCCTCCTAAAATCGCAGATAAAATATCCAGTCCTCTACTATCTACTTTATAACCTGGCTTGTTCATCAACGAAGTATAACTCAACTTGGGAGTTCTGAGTCAACCCTATCTTGCTTGCCTGTCCTTTTAAACTATCCATCACAAACCATTCTTAAGAGCTCATCTACTCGATGGCCTATTTTAATTATATTGAAGTTCGTGTCATCTGAGGTCACGTGCATAAGAACTGATCTCATCTCTTCGACTACTAAGATATTATATATATATACATTAGAAAGAGTTACCAATTCAAGACTGGAGATTCAGAATGGCGTATTGATCCTGATCAAATGATTGTCTAGTTTTATCTTTACAATTGCAATCACCTTGATCAAAACTTTTCATAATGGATTAGTATCATTTACTGATGCAGAAGATTATAGAATTTGAACAAAATTGATACTTCAGGTTGAAGTTCTTTAATTGGCTTTCAAGTATAATGGGCATCAATAGTTCATATTTTTCAATTGTTGGAATCTAATTCAACGTTAGGTTTTTTAACCTTCTTGCAACTGTTGATATTGTCTACTGTTCGACTTTATTAGCAACAGTAAGAAGGAAATGCGAGTAATTATTTTGATAACTTTGAACATTTGACCAATTATTCTTAATTAATTAGCTCACGGATAATATTGATGCTCTTACTGTGTTATTGGTGCTGTTGTATTGG